>NC_040035.1:31765408-31833678 GCF_003713205.1 Coffea eugenioides | reverse complement strand
AAGAATAATAAAAAGACTATTGAAGGAAAAATTTTGCTTAATTTTCATAGATTATGAAGTTGGATAAATTCTTAAAAATGGTATGGTTGATTTATTAAATTTTCTTTTTGTAAAATTAAATTTACTACTGCACTAATTGGTTATAAAAGAATTTAAAAAAAAAAAGCACAATCAAAGTTTTCCTAGCTTTGACTTTATGGCTGCTTGAGCTACTAATTAGTGAGAGATTCTATCTACTTGTTTGAGTGATGCATGCACTTAACAGGGTATCCTTTTTCTTGTACTAGACTAGTCTTAATGGTAAATTTCTTCACTTTTTGTTCTATTCTTTTCTTTTTTCAAGTAATAAATAAAGTACAATTCTTTTATACCTAAAAGTTAAGTGCAATAATTTATCTAGCATTTGCAAGCCAGGGTAGTATATTATCATTTCAATATAAAAGTTTTGATATGAGCAATTACTTGAAAAACATTCCTAAACTGAAACACGTTAGTGTTTAGGAAGTTGAAACTATATGCTTGGTTAGTATAATTAAGTGATTCAGGGCATGTATCATGCCCAAAACTTTACAAATAGCACCTTATTTCTATCTACAAAAATTAAACGATTATTCTACAACATATCAATCGTTTTTTCTTGGCTAAATATGTGTTGGTTCTCCACATTTTTCTTATGAGTTTCTGGAAATTTCTTAGATGGTGGCAAAAGAGAAAAGGTTCGACTTCAGTATCTCCTCAGATGGTGAGTTACTTTGTCTCTCATAAGCACAAAAACACACATTCACTCACACGTACTCACACTATGCATGCAAACTTTGAGATACTCTCACATATGCTACATTTAGAGACTCACTGGTATTATGTAATCTTGTTTATATCCTTGAACCAGTGGTGGATTAATTTAAGGTGGGGGCACTGGCCTCCACTGCCCTCCCTTAAATTCCTATAATATCTATAAAACTTTGATATAATTTCAAGTGTGCCTCCAGAGTTTTTTTACGAAGGAAATGAAAGAGGTACGTGGTCCTCTAACTTGATTCATGAATTAATATTTTAAAAGGATATGTAGGTCACAAAATTCTATTTGAAATAAGTTAAAAAAAAAACCCTTTTCATTTCAACTTGTTAGTGAATATTTTTTGGTTTAAAAACTAAAAAATAAAGTAGATAAAAATTTTAGTATTGTTTTTGTACCCCCTGAAAATTTTTTCTGACTCCGCCACTGCCTTGAACTTTAGACTTATGCATCAATGAAAAGCAACAAAGTTGAAATCATTTAGGGTCACATATTCAGATAAATCCGTATTTGATTTTCAAATTACTGCAAAGCGGTGAGATTGAAAATGGTTCTTCTTTCTAGTTCTATGTAGCATGCATAGATTGCTTTTCATCAATATCAAGAAAAATCATCAACTAAGATATTGTTTAATTTCATTTCACAAAAGTGAGAATAACCGGAAGGAAGCAGCTAAAATATGAGAGCTCTTGAAAATCAATTGTCTAGTTTAGACATTATTGAGGCCTTTGAAGAGACATTTGCTTTTTTCCCCCATTCTCTAATGCTGTAAATGTTCAATTTTTGTTTCTTCATTTAATGATTTGTTAAATAATTAGGAAGTGTCCATGTTTTACCTTGCTCGTATCACCTGAATGCATATGGACCTTGCATTGGGTAAAGAATCAATGCATATTTTCAAGCATAGTTCTTTCTATATTAATGATCTGAATATTGCAGATAGAAAAACTAGTGTCTGTAGTATGAATAATGTTGAAATGGCTAAAAAAAAGTGAAGAAAAGTTTTATGAATTCAAGTACTAATACCCTTATAGGATTGAACCATTGGAATAGGCAAAGGAGTTAAATCTTAAGATTAGCAAATGAACGGAGCAATCATTGACATTGAGAATTGTGTAGATCAACTTGAAATTGATTCAAAATGGATCTGTTAGAAAAATCTTGAAAATGGCTTGCAAAGTTTTATTATCTAGAATTTGTTCATTATCTTTAGCCGTATTGGTGCTCAAAAGAGAACGCCAGGTTGAGTCAAAAGGGTCCCTTACTTTAAGCAATCTAAGAATGTAATATCATTTTTACTCACAAAAGCTTAATGACTATATAGTTTAGCTGGACTACAAATTCTTCTCGCTTACTGTCTATTACTCACACGCACACAAATATTCATTTACTCATACATTATATGCACGTGCTCATTTATCAATTATCATTACATTAATTAATGTAGAATAATTTCCATCATTTTGATATATTTGTCAAAGCACAAAGGGTTTTTTTCATAACTTTCTAAAGGATAGAAGGGTAATATAAAAAAATTAAAAATTGTGGGAAGCAAGTAGGTAATTTATTCTTTAAATTACTACTAAGTGGTATGAAGAAAAATGTCAAACTTCGTTGAATTTAATTTAGTATCAGATATGTTGTTAGACTGCTATACATTAATGTATAAAAAAACATAATAACTCCCCTATGGTTTTAGTGAAGGTCAGAAACCCCCCTCATTGTGCAAAAATCCCAAAGAACATCCCTGTATTTTATTACCAAGAAATTAATTTTATCACCTATACTTGCACATGAGGCAACTGTACTGTACCGTACTCTTTGTTAGTTTGGATAATCTATATACTAGTTCTAAATAAGTCCAAAATACGAAGAGATTATTTAGGACTTTTTGAACAATGTTTACCCTGAAAAAATTGATTAGTAGTTTTTAATTTCTTTTAGAGTAAATCTTATATGCATTGACAATGTATACATTTTTACTATTGGATGTATGACACATAATCCAAATTTGAATTTGAAACCCAAATTTTGACAGTGTATACACTATCACGGTTGGATATACGATACATATACAAAATTTGGGTTTCAAATTCAAATTCGAATTATGTATCATACATCTAATAGTAAAAATATATATACTGTCAGTACATAAAAGATTAATTCTTTCTTTTATTAAAGTTAGACTGGTCAAAAGCGGGGCCTTTGGAAAATCTTTAATCCTGTTCATATGTTATTGAGGCCTTTGAATAGATTTCTGCTTTTTCTCACAAAGATGGAATCAAGCACCCAATCTCAAACAAAGAAACAACAACAATAGCATTATATATTGTACCAAGTGCAAAGATTTGCATTCTCGAAAAGCCTTTACTTTATCATCTCTCAATGACCCAATCATAATAAATGGGGGAAGCTAGTGTCAATAATGTGAATGGCATTGAAACCACTAACATAATGAATGAGAATGGAATGAATTCAGTTACCTACGTATAGAGTCATAATAGCATGAATTCAATTACCTATGGGCATGACTCATTCAAAAGCCAAAGAAGTTTAATTTTAAGATTATTGAACAGTATATAACAGCTTTTACAAATAAGGCAGTGTAGATTGATTTGTACTTGATTCATAAGGGCCTCTATTGCCATAACAACTTGAACTTGAAATAGCCTCCTAAAGAGTCCACTTAAGAAGGTTGCTGCATTAAAGCTAAAGAGAGGAAGTCTTATTTCATTAAAAGGCTCGTATGTTTAAAAAGATCTAACGATTTACCACAGATGAAAAGCTCACAAATGGGTCATTAGTTTTATTGATAAAAATTTAATGATTATGTTGTCCAGCAAAATATCAATCTCTTTAACTTCTTTTTTGTCTCTCTTGTACCCACAAAAAATAAAAACTCACATATCAAGCTATTGCACAATCTAACTAGTATTCACACGCTGAGTACGGAATCATCAATATTCACACACTACAAGCACATATTCAATGACATTATGATTGTGTTTCTATTTATTAACTTTAGAAAATAAACTTAAAAATTTTCATACTTCAAAGTATCACGTCAAAGGGAAGTTTAAAATTGCCATCAGTTAATGTCACAGATTTGCCATAAATCTAGATTTACTATTTAAAACCATTAAGTCATAGAAACAAAAAAAAAAATTTTTTTGTTAGGTTTGTTTTAATATTAGATATTGTGTTTCGATTACTATTAATTAATGTCTAGAAAGCCTATTGATTAATAAGCCTATCTAGAGGCAAGTAATACATAGGAGACTTTAAAAAAAAATACTTTATTCTTGTTCAAACATTATACAGGCCTTCAAAGAGAGATATGTCATATGCTTTCTCATTTATTTTCTCTTCTATATTGTTATTCTTTTCCCTGACTTGTATCTCTTGGTTGGACATGAAATTTGCACTTAGGTAAACAATAAGTAAATATAGGCATAAGCATGTAAGCACTCAATTCCAAAGAAAAAAAAAAGTGACAAGAGCTTCATATTTGCCACCTAGAAAGATTTGTATTATTGAGAAGCCATTATCATTTTCTCCTCTTAACAACCCATGCTTACAACTGACAAGGTAGGATTGGTGGTATAAATAATATATTGGAGCTACTAAGAAAGAGAATAAAAAGAAAATAAATTTAGTTACCTATAGGATTGAACCATTGGAAGAGCCAAAGGAGAAAAATCTTAAAATTAATGAATTGAAAGGAGGAACTGGTAGCAATAAGAAATGTGAGGATCTATTACAAATGATTAACTAGATGCTTTATTGTTAGAAGAAAGTGTAGCTAAAGGAGAAAGTCTAGTTTTGTTAAAAATTATACATATTTAAGTGATCTAGCCATGTTCTATAAATGCATTTAAAAATGGTGACCAGTATAAGCCTATGCAGTATCTGCTATTGCTTTTGAAACACTGTGGCATCTAATGAGGATGAGCCTCAACGCATGCCAATTGAAACTTCCATTTGACCAGCAAACCCCGATCTTTAATCCCCTTCATTTCTAATCCCACCCTTTACTTTTCTACTTTTATTTATTCTAGATTTGTAATAAAACTTATGCATCCCAAATGAAACTAAAAAGAATTATTTTTCAACTCATTTTTTAATTTCAATCTCCTAGGTCAAAAATAAGTTTAACTTTTTTCTCATATTTTATATTCTTTTTCAGGGAGTGTATCAAAGAAGTAGTAGCTTATCAGACCCCTCAAAACTAAACTACTCAAAAATTCAAACAGCCATAATCTAAATTGGTCTCGTAGAACTAAAATTTGACTTCCTAATTTCTTTTTGGGGGCTAAAATGCTATCACATGGTGGCAGTATGATTTTTTTTAAATTAAAATTTATCTAAGATGGGTTTCTAGCACTAAATGGTGCATTTTGTATATACGAGGGGCAAACTAAAAATTTGCATCATTTTAAAAATAAAGGATGAGCAAAAAAATACAAATCTAATATGAAAGATAATATTTGTATGATTTTCTCTTATTTTTATTCATGAAAATCTAGCAACTATGTACATGAACAAATTATCAAATTTTATAGCTACTTGTGTATCTCCCACTCACACATAAACGCTACACGCACAGATGCACTGAAACTCACCAAATTGTTAGATTATGTTGGATTTGGTTTAGTATTAGATTAGACAAAATGTAAGATACTTATTTATAGTTTTCTGTGTGTACACAATATTGACTCTATGTTCATCGTCATTTCTTCCATAGCTACTACTTTTGTTATTTGTCTTCATTTCTCCGTCATTTCTCTTCTTCTCTTCCACTATTAATTTGTTCCTTTTGTTTTCTTTTCTTTCTTTCTTCTTTTTCTTCTCTATTTCAAAGCTTTTCTAGCTACCTCAAGTTTTCTATACACTCATTCTTTCTTTTGTCTTCTTGTAGACTTACACATACTCACATGTTATACGTATATACTCACTAATACTCACACACTAGGCACACAAACTCACCTAAATTTTGTAATCTTCTTCTTGTCTACTGAACTTTAGAATAAAACTTGATTTAATATATTAGTTACCATTAAGAGGTGTGTTTTTTTCTTGTCAATTATCAATTCCTACTCCTATTCCTTTACTAACCTATACTAAGAGATGATCCAATTGCGCCAAGAAGGGTTAGAAGGAAAGAATCCTACATCTACATTAAACAAGTGCACTACTGGCACACCAATTGCACCAAGAAGGGCTAGAAAGAGATAATTCCATCTCTAGACCAAAGGTGTGGAGTAGTACACTACCGCACACCTTTTAGATTTTTACTGCAGATACAATGTTTTGAACCCCTAACCTAAAGTTAAACACGTACGTTATGTTTCATCTAATAGCCAACTCATCTAAGAAGAGTTGGTTATTATGTGGTATGAATGAAAATGTTATATTTTGCTATATTTGATTTAGTACTAACTACTATTCTTAGGTTGAAGTTCGATAAGACAACTGACAAATAGAGTACAAGATTCTTACTTGCACCTTCCTTTTTTGTTTCCTTTGTCTAGGCAATCTTGGTTCTCTCTTTATTATCACTACTTTAATGGCTGTTACTTTTACCGATTCCCTCGATTTCTTCCCTTCTCTCTTCTTCTCTTAATTTGCTCTTTTTAGTTTATTTCCTTTTTCTCTTCTTCTCCACTCTATTGTGGGTGCAATAGGGTTGGCATTTTTCTACATCAATCATTCATTCTTCTTACTTGTTTATTGTTGTAGACTCATACATAGTCACACACTTTACACGTTGACTGACTGATACTCACACACTAAATGCACAGGCTCACTATGTTTAATCTTCTTTCTATCCACCAAATTTCCAACAAAAATGCTAGATTTTTCATGATTTAGAGTAATCCAACAATAAAAGTCACATAATAGTAATCAAGTAGTGCCATAGGAGTGGTGTAACACTAGATTTAATGCTTAAATGATAATTAAGTATTATGAACAAAAATGTTCGATGTTGCTAGATTTGCTCGAGTACTACGTGCATGTTTGTAATTCATTATGGATATTCATATATGAGAGCTGTTAGATAGGGGGAGGATGAGAAAACACTGGAAAAGAAAAGGAACAAAGACAAAGGATATTTCACTTTTTATTTTAAATCTATAGGACTAAATTCAAGTAGTTTAGGAGACTAAAGTGCTCAAAATAAGTACTTTGAGGACTGAGGCAATCAAAATGGAAGCTTTAGGGATGACTCAAGCTTCCAGGCATAGCTTTATGAATAATCAGCAATTTGACCAAATAAATTATTGAAGAGGAAAATGAGTAATGTTTAGCTTGCAATCAAAGTTTTGATTGTAGGGTACAGTTAATTGTGAGAACGGGTTTAATTTGAAATTAGGTAAGATTTTGTGGAACATTATATTTAAGAAGTGTCAAAGGTCGTTGAATCTTTGCATATTATTGTATTAATTAATGTCTGCATTTGTTACACTAATAGTGACATATATTGTATTAGTGTCTATATTATATCAATGTAAGTGGTACTAGCAAGTGTGGAAGCCCCAATCCTTTGTTAAGAGGAACTCCAGTATAAATTTTTTCAAATTGTTAAATTAAATTGCATACGTCTTTAAATTATAGAGAGGCAATAAATGTGATTTTATGTTGTTAAATTAACTACTAATTTGGGTGTACTAGCTAGATTGGCACCCATTAGAAAAATTATTATGAAATTTCGAAAGCTACATAAAATTGGAAAATAACCAAGGTTTAGCTTGATTAGCTTGCTAGAAAACTTTGATATTTAAGATAGCAACTTTATTAAAAACAATGGAATAGAATATGTGCACACAACCTGTTTTATGAGTGACTGATGAGGACTGTGAGATAATGATAAATACACTATCACCTAGTATAGTGGTTGAGGTATACGTTGTGTATACAATCCTCTATTTTGTTAATTATTTTTACTAACACTATTATTTTGTTAATTATTTTTACACAAGCTCAGAGGTGCAAAATGGAATTAGTCCAAACTATAGAATATCTTATTTCCATCACAATTTTTCCCCAATCATGAGCTTTCAAATAGAAAAATAGTCCTTTTGCTCAACTGGTAAAATAACACAGCCTCGTTAATACTCATTGCCTTTTATGCACTCAAAAAGATAATAAAAAAAATTGAAAGACTCTTCTTATTCACATAAACCTCCTGATTTTTTTTGTGTATTGCCTTGTTCACCCCGTTACATCTTCCATTATTCCATGTCAACTGTGGTCCGTAAGCACATCAGCTCTAATTTTTAATTTTTTTTCTTATATCATATGCCGGTGTTTTCTTAGTTTGAAATTAATTCAAGAAATTCAATCTTACGTATTTTGGTACAGTTTCTCCTTCCTACCTTTTACTTTCATTTGTTATCAGACCCTTACATCTACCATAAATTTCACCGCGTATTACATTTTCGTTTTTCACAATTTTCTGCTTCCCCCACTTTGGTCCGATGTTTCAATTGCAGTTGAATTCAGAATATCTTTGTTTTTCTTAGTGGCATTAATTTTTTTTTTTCAATTTTTCTAACAAGGAAAGGATAAGATTTAAAAAGTGAGAAGAGACAATGGAATTAGAACTTAGAATATCTAATTCGTAGAGTCTCAACTTGGTTAATATACCAAATTCATATAAAAAATTTACATTTTTGTTTTGAGAACACTCACACATAATCCCTTTTGCATTGAGATATTTTGTCGATTTGGCTTTATTTTTTCAAAACTGAACACCTGAACGTTTGTTAACTAGTGTCAAACATTAGCCGTTATACAAACCCTTTTATTTTTTGGGTATTATCTTGCAAAAGTATTAATTACAAAGATGGAGTTTATTTTATATTCTTTGATCGATCAATGTGAGTCCTCCAACTTTTATTTGGTTCATTTACCACAAATTGGGTTTGGTCCTTTAATGTTGAATTATTAGTGACATTCATTTTGTTTACCCTATTCTCACAACTAATTAACACAATTAGAAGCATTGAAAATTTGGTGAACTCTGGACTTAACCATTGTGATAAGTTTTTTTTATGAGTCTGAATGTATAAATGACAAGAATAAAAAGATAAAAATGAAAGAATCTACCTACAAAAAGCGAATTTAAAAATACGACACTATGACCAAACGATAAATACAACTATGAAAATTCCTAAAAAACAAGAGGTGGATCACCTTTTAATTTGTATCTATCATGCACTTAGTGAAGAATTTTTCGAAATGAAAACAGCTTTTTTTGATGAGTCCAAATATATAAATGACAACAATTAAATAAATGGAAAATTTTCAGTTGGGCAGCAGAGCAATGTAATTAACCCCAAAAACATGCATATTTCCAAAATTATTATATACTTATAGTAATACATACAGTAACTACTTTCTTTTCTGGCACTTTTATGATGCAAAATGCCATGAAATCTTACTCCTTTGCCCTCTCCTTCGAATTTTGTGGTTTCTTGTCTCAAATTTTCCTTTAATAATGAATTTGTGCCCATCATTGTTAGTTGTAATTTGACTCATGCAACTCTGAAGCATCTCAATTTGTGTCCATCGTTCGTGCTGGAGAATAAATTGAAATTCTGCGCATGATGCTCAGGTTTACATTCAGATACGACAGATTTTTTTCAGTCATTTTCTCGGATTTTTGGTGTTACCTCATCCAAATTACAGCACTAACCAAAGATTAGTCACTGAAAAATAAAAGAGTCTCTTTTTAAGAGCCAATACGTGTTTAAAACAAATTGGCCAAGGAAGTTTTGGTCTAATAATTAAGATTGAAAACTCAGAAATTAGAAATTTTGGATTCTACTCCCTTTGTCTCCTCCCTAGTTATTAAATCCCATCCTTCATCCCCTAGAAAAAAAAAATTAAAAGAAAAAAAAGTGTTCAGAATAGATTGGCTCTGTCACTTCACTACAATATTATGGAATTCACTGAAAAATCTCACAGCAAACATTGACTGTAAAAACTCAGTCAGAAAATTTCATGACGGTAAAATGCAAAGAGAACAAGAACATGTGGGAACATATTCTCAAAAACCTATTTTCTTCATCTCTATTAGTGATTGCTGAGAAGTCCATGCATGTTCACATTTTTCCTTTGGTGTCCTCACTAAGCACGGGCTGCAACTGTTCTTTTGCATTGTCATGATTGTCCTCAGCATGGGATAGCACCTCTTGGTTAATTTTCTCACCGTTTTTCTCTACATCCAAGCTTGATGGTACATCCATGGTAAAATGTTTTCTGTACTTGCAATAGAGCAAGAGCTGCAAGAGTCCTATAGGGCTTCCAATCATATTAGGAGACTGCAAGCAAAGAACATAAATTGAACTTGATACTTATTAATTCATTAGCAAAGTCCAACTCAAAAGAAACTTTCCAAACAGCAAGGATTGAATATTGGTTTTGAAGCATACCCCAATGAAATAATCATGGCTTAGGAATCCATAGGTCATCCACAGCGTGCTAGAAAGAAACGTGAAAAGGGACAAGTAGAATGGCATAAATTTGACGCTCTTGGTTTGTATCACTTGTTTCTGCCAACATTAAGAATCATGTAGTTTGTCAAAAAGATATTCTCGTGTGGAAATTAAGCAAAGTTTCAAAGGTTGAATGAATAAAGGATTAATCTTTCCTATCTGTCAATGCATATATTAATGGGGTTGGATGAATACCACATCATCTGAATTTGAATTTAAACATCAATTTTGTATATATGGTATGCATCTAGACCTGCTAATTTGTACATTGGCAGTGTATAAAAGATTTATTCATGAATAAATAGGCATTTTATGTTTACTAGTAATAAATCACGCGCTTTGCACGTGAATTTGATTCTTTTTGGTTTTCTTTTTGTAATTATGAGAAACAAAAATTTATTATTCTCAAATCAATAGAAGTATTTAAAACAAAATAAAAATGAAATGTTAGAAATAGCATCCATTAAGTTATGATAAAAAGAACAAAACTAAAATTCATACTACTAACGTTTTCTCAAAATCTAAACATTTTTTCGACAATGTCATATCATTGTAAAACGCTCATTAACAATTTGATTATGGATCTAAGGCCAAAAAAATAATGACAAAGAAAACATCATATTGTGTTAGTGATTAAATTTCTAATAAAACTAATTTTTTTTCTTTTAGTTTTTGAGTTGCATAAAACATAATACATACTTCTTTCAATAATAAAATGTGGTCTAAATTGATCATATGTTTGGATAATTTGTCACGTTGTATTGTTAAAATTAAAATATCTTTGAGATATTTCGTACTTTGCCTATTAAATTGAAAGTGACCATTTTTTTCTTTTTTTTCCCTCAAAACAAAAGGAGTAATTGAAAATGTTAGTGATAAAATTATATCTCTTTTGGGAAAATAAAAGCAAAATTTGCTTCATTAAAATTCAATCTTATGAAAATTTTAAAATAGCAAAAAATAAAGAATATCAATACAACATCTCGAATTCATCTTTAAAATAACGTTAACATGGTAAAACTACAATTGTTTACAACATGCTATGAACATAGTTAAAGGTGTATTCCATTTTTTTTTTAGAGCAATGTGTATATAACAAGGTGATAATTCTTAAAGTCTATAGAATTACAAATTGCTTAAACCATATCATGTGGAGGCATGTTAAGAATCCACGAAAAAGGTAAGATCAATTCAATAGCTTCAAATGCTTTTAACCGTCTGTTCCATGGTGGTGTGCATTAAGAGACCTTGGTCTCTTTTAAGAGTAAAAATGAATTAAATCACTTATTAGAATAATTCGAAATATGGGTACATATGGTATTTGAATGCCTAATGGGCACAAAGATTCAAGTCACTTCCTAGCTGAACAATCTATTTGATTGAAATCATAACTATCCCTTTCGCGTTTAATGGAGTCATATGTTTTTTCTACTTAATTTATTTGTAGGAATAAACAAAAAGGCAAAAAACTCCAAAAATCACACAAACAATCTACCTAAGTACGCATTAATTGTTCTAAAAAATTCAAGATTTCTAATCATCATTGTACATTCAATGGATTCATTTTGTTCCTTTTTCTTCTTCTTTTTTTATTTTTCTTGTATCTCATTTGATTAAATAAACAGACCAATACAGAAAGAGCATAATGTATGAGGTCATATTCAATTAAGAACTCTTCAATTGCTTTATGCTTTTTGACTAGATTGAGTGGGCTGTCATATAAGGGCAAACTTCAAAAGTCATCTCATTAAAAGTATAAGGATAAATTGGGAATGGAAAAACTAAAACCAAAAGTTGTTAGCATTATCTTTTCTAAGACTCACTGTGCTTTTAATTAATATGTATACGTATAATATACATACATATGTATATAATAGTCATCATATTTTAGTTTAATTACACCTTTTTCTTTTTTTGGGAGGAGGGTGATTGGTAGTTTAGTATGTTTTTGAGGGAAGAAAATCCAAAGATAGCATAAATTCCAAACAAAGAAGACTAACCACAACCACCAGAGGAGAAGCGTACATTGCCACGGAAGCTATTACTCCCATACTCCCCACAAATATTTTCCGGTGGGGATGATCGTGAATTGCTAAGGCTGATGATATAGCAGTGGCACAACATATAAGGATGACTAGTGCTGTCAATATTCCAACCTTTTTCTGCACTCATAAGAAAGGAACAAGTGAAAATGAAATCAGATTTGGGGAGCTAAGTCATATTTCCCTCCCATGTGTTTTAACTAAAATACTGGGAACTTATGAGTTTTCAAAATAATTATGTTCAGTATATATGTATGTATATATATATATATATATATATTTACACGCATATGTATATATATGTATGTATATGTGTTTTGTGTGTGAACTTTAAAATCCAAGCAGAAATGAAAATCAAAGGTAAGGGTCATCCATGAAATTCTTATATAACGTTTGAATTTTAGTACCTCTGCTTTATAATAAACCTTAGTAACTTGAATACATAAAACTAATTAGTATAAACCCATAAGAGAAATAATCTCATATCCTGTCGTTTGTGTGAGAAAATAGAAGGCCAATCTTTCTTTCTCACCACTGTCTTTTGGGATACTGATAATCCTTCATTGATTTAGAATAAGTTTTGTGTAATGCCAAGGTACATTCATAGATTATAACAATTAATGTCCAATTACAAGCAATAATTCTTATTGGTCATATCAGTATTATTAACATATTACAGTAAATCACTTACCTCAAGCCACACATACTATTGAATTATATATATATATATATATATATATATATATATATTTGTCTATATACATGTCATTTATCAATGTGAATTATCTCATGGAATGATTTATATATTTGGTCTAGCCATTGAAATTGTTAAAAGAGTTATACTAGAAACTGATGTAGCTTGCCTTTGCATTGGCTGGAGCAAAACGTAAATATATAGAGATGAAGGAGAGCTCCAAAAGAACCCCAATGGCATTTATTGAGACAATGGTGAAATTTTCCCAGCCACAGCTCACAATCGGCAAGCCGTACCAAGCATAGAGGAAACAATTCAGCAATGCAACGATGTACGGAACGCAGGAAAAATCTTCAGTGTTTTTCTTTCTTAGCACCCTTGTAAAAGTTATTCTGCAAGAGAATTTAATGTAAGAATGCTGAAGAAGAAAATAAGTAAAATGCTACTATAACTTTTTTATATTACTCCCAAAACCAAAATGTTATCGTCTTTTTTTTTATTTTTATTTTAATAGAGGAGGAGGGAAAGGGATGTTAAAATCTTGACGTTTCATACTTTAGTCACTAAACTAAAACCTCCTCGACCAATATTATCTTCTTACACATGGCTATTTGTGATGTTTGCATGACTGTTTTTTGACACATGCAGATAATACATAGAGGTGTGTATTCTAGATATGCTAGTATAAAACTTAGTTTTTTACCCCTACTAATGCTATAGTACTAAATCCTATCTCTAGATAAACAGTAGAACAAAACTTGAGTTACATGGGTACAGCATAAAGCAGCAAAGCCGCGCCATTCCCTGTAGATATTAAAAAAAAAAGTCATCATGCACCAAATTGCAATATGAAGTCCAGTAAAGAAAACGAAAAAAAAAAGAGTGAAGATTTACCCATTATTCCTACAGCCACACGTAACCTATCTCCCATGTTGCAACGTTTCAAATAAAAAAACCTGTTATGGACGAGCAAAGGCACAAGAATAGACTGGAAACGAAATGTTTGAGCTTTGCCTCTCAACAATCTTAAGATTGGGTGTATATATACTAATGAACAGTTCACAAAAGGAAAGGGAAAAGAATGTTTCGTAAAATGCTTGATAATTAAATTTGTGGTGAGAAACCTACAAGGGTATTAAAGAAATCAAGTGGAGAAGAGATTGTGGAGGGAATTATAGCTTACCATTTGGTTTGTCTTTGGAATTTGTTCAAGGAAATGCTCCATTAGTCATTAGAAGCTTTATTAGCCTTTTTTTAGTGAGACAAAGAATAAACAAAGAATTTATTTGCTGGCTAGGAAGTACCCAAGTTCCATATTTTGGTTCTTTTGTCAGTGGAAATATCACTGGACTTCCACTAGTCTTTTGGAAATTTTAGAGTTTAAATGCCCAACTTTCTAATATTGGCTCAGTGTCCAGTGTTTGTCGTATGCGTGCACTTACAAACTTGCTAGTTAAGGCCTTAAGGGAAAGGATGGAAAACTGTGAGTGCAACTTTTTCTTGATGGCGTAATACTTTTTAAACACGTTATAATTTGTTGTAAACAGTTTGTATGTTTTTTGTGACAGAAATGTTATATTCAGTTATGTGAAGCTGTACATGTTAGTTGTGTTAGATAGTGTGGTTTTCTCTCGAATTTATAATTTGAATTTTGACATTATTAACTAATTTGAGGCCATATATTCTTTGAGACAATTGTTTCTTACAACAGCCCCAACATGTTGCGGTACATATTCTAAGTTCGAGTTTGTGAAGACTTTGGGTACAATACATGCTATTTTTTTTTTTCAGAACTTGGTTCATGATCAAGCAAAAAGAATATATGCTTTCGATTGGCATAAAAAATAGATAAACATCTGAAAGAACTCCTAGAAGAATAAGGGATAATTTCAAAAACCTCCCTTGAGGTTTCTGACAATTGCACTTGGCTCCCCTCAGGTTTAAGAAATTACACTTACCTCCCTTGACATAGTAAAATATCTATAATGCCCTCCAGTAAGTAGACAATTTTAAATCTAAGGCAATAAATTTACAAAACTTAAAAAAAATCTGTTTTTCTGTCTCTTGTCTATTTTCTAGCTAATATAACCTCTTTTTATTATCTTCAGTTTTGTGGATATTAGTAAATTGAAATTACAAAATTTACAAAGGAGGTAGATTATGTGTCAAACTAGAACGAAATGAAAAGGCTCACAGCGATAGAGAAATAAATAATGAAATTGATGATTGAAATACGAAGAAGAACCAAACATGTGGAATTTGACATATTTTGTTTATTATTAAGAAAAACTTTTATAAAATGTCAATAATTACATAATGATTTCTTTCATTGGATTAGAAATTTTTTATTATAATTTTATTGTGGAGGTAGAATTTATTCTCAACTTTTGAGATATTAATATTTTTAAAACTATAGGAGAATTGTAATGGTGGTTCTAGGTCAAATTAGCTTATATTGAAAAGATATTAGAGCATTGATATTTAATTTGGGGGTATAAAATTGGTTGTCAATGTGGTTTTGTGTTTTTTTTTTTATCGTGGAAAGTATTGATATTGTATATACAATTTGGGATCTTTTGGATGGTTACTTGATTTTAGAACTTATGTTTCGATCGTTGTTAGAGATTTAGCTTGTTGATTTATATAAAATGTGGAAGAAAATGATTGAGTATACTATTTTTCTTTCTTAGTTTTGTACAAAAGGGCAATTTAGGATTTTTGAAAGAAAGTCTAAGTTCTTGGACCTACATTGTTACTAAACAGTAAAAGTATGGGAAATATATGTAATTTTTAAAACCTGAGGAGAGCTCTTTATAATTGTGAGAAACCTTAGGGGAGGTTTGTGAAATTATCCCGAAGAATAAAGGAAGTAGTCACACCTGACTAGGATTCTTGCCCAGTTGAAGAATCCTATCTGTGGGATCAATGGATTTTGCCTCAATTTTTGTCATGGTTCACATGCTTGATAAGGAAATCAGCAAAAAATTCTTTTATATTGCGGGAAATCAAGGGGGTACCATTCTATGTTGAATGGATTTTGCTTTTAAATATCTTTCTTTGGGTTGGACCAGAACAAGCATTATCATGGAAAATGTTGCTCTGAATTTCAGCAGAGGCATAATCCTTAAAAGTTGTATGTACTTTTTTGCTCTTTCACCCTTAATAAAATTTGTAGGTGCAAGACAAAGATTTGAAGTGGTGAGGCAAATTAATCTTTTTGGGGTTGCGATGTATTTACAAAAAATAAATATTTTTAAACACTAAGAGTACTTCTGGAGTGTTTGGTAACTAATTTTTCGTAATTTAAAGAGTCTAACTTCTGGTAACTTAAAAACACTTGTATTTGGGTCAGCGCTGACTCTTTATAAACAATTGCAAGTCCAAAAGTCTGTTATTGTGATAATTAAAAAAGTGATCATACAATTTCGTACTTGTTCTAGAAGATAAGCAATTTCAACGGACAGAGGGCAGCACAGAGGAGTGTGCTGTTGTTATGCTTATGGCATTATTTGCTTTATTTATTGTATAATATTACTTTACGTGAATAAAATAAAATATTTCATATACATATATAGTACGACGGTATAATGTAATGGGATTAACTTCAGTAACTTCTCCTAAGGTTTCTGATTATTTCACTGGCATTCTCCACGTTTTGAAAATTACGCTAACTTTCCTTGAGATTTATTATCTTGTAATAGTTAGATCCAATCAATAATTAAAAAGTAATATTATAAGAGAAAAGGTAATATGATTTTACCATTACTCGTCATCTACTAAACTTTTTATTAATCTAATATGAGGCCAAATATTAAAGAAAACATTAGAATTTATTGTTTATCATTAGGGATTAAATCATATATGCCATTAAAAATAGTATAACACTCTATATATTTCACTTAATATAAGATCCAAATTGCTCTTTTCAGTTACAAACCCATTGCCAAATATTATCAACAACAAATAATAAAAAAAATCTGTAACCAAAATATTACAAAGAGCAAACGTTAATACCATAAAAATCTTAACAGCTAACCTTAATAAATTGACAAGAATGTTTATAATGTTAAAGTTTATTCTATATAATATTTTGGTTGCAAATTTTTTGATTATTTATTGTTGATCCTATTTGACAATGGGTATATAACTGTAAAGAGTAATTTGGATAATTGGATCTTATATTAAGTGAAAAATATAAAATAATATACTATTTTTTGATGCTATATGTGATTTGATATCTAATGATAAATAACAAATTTTAATTTTTTGAACATATGAGTTGTATTAAATTAATTAAATAATGTAGTAAATGAAGGACAATGATAAAATTATAGTGTAGATAATTCTCTTTGGGGTTAACTTGTGCATCTCTCGTGGCTATGTGAGAGTGCACGTGGAGGTGGACTCTTTGGTACTCGTTCAAATCGCGCAGCAAGTAATTCGATGCCCGTGGAGTATTGATACGGAAGTCCGATCCCTCCTTCAGCTGTCGCCCCATGTCGCTAGCATCACTTATTGCTTCCGAGAGGGTAATCAAGTGGCTGATAGCTTATCTAATATTGGCTGTGACAGAACCTATCATCATTTTTCGGAGCTCCCTACTCAAGCCCGAGGGCATTTAGGTTGGACATGCTTGGCCTCCCTTCCCTTCGAAAATGCTAGGTCCATCCTAGTTCTAATACATGTATTGTCCTCTTGGGAGGTAAGGTCTATGCCCCCCTCCGGCTCTGTCTATCCGTTTAAAGGAATAAATTCTGAACTTTGATTCAAAAAAAAAAATAGTGTACATAAGAATTTGGGATAATTTCACAAACCTCCCCTGAGGTTAAGACAATTTCACTTGGCTCCCCTCAGATTTTACAAATTACATTGACCTCCCTTGTCACAATAAAATGACTATAATGACCTTCACTTAATCAACAATTTATAGTATAATGAAATGAGATTAAAAAAAAAAAAAGAAACCTGACATCTTCTGCTATCCTGTTTACAAATTACATCCAACGACAATTCTCTCTCAATTATTATCACTCCGTTTTCATCCATCAATCCCTTCCTTCTATAACTTGCTCTCAAATTACCACCAACCATTACCTATAATTGCAGTGTGAGAACCCGTAATTTTTCCCATTTTCTAGGTTTTATTATCTTTCATGGCTTGTTTTCTGCATTTTCGTGATTAGGAAAAATTCTAGATACTTTTAAGGAGCAGATATAGTTTTTAGATGATTTTTCTAGTATCGAATAGTTTTTGAGAAATTAAGAGCGTATACCGGACGTGGGACCCACTAGTGCGAAAAGTTCGGAAAAATTCGGCCAACTAGGTTAAGTTTTGGATACTGGAATTAATTTACCGGGTGTTAAGAGATAAGTAGAGGATGCTAAGTGGATTGGTATAAGAGAGACAAAACTTAGGCAAGCATTAATGAAAGTGACAAGTGTCACCTTATGAGTGGAGGTTGCTTTATGACTACTATTCATGTTCTTACCATTGACCAAATAAATCAAAAAAATACCAAAAATTCACCATTTTTCTCTTCCTCTTGGCCGAGCTCTTCAAGCAACAAAAGAAAGAAAACTCTTCAAGTTTTTGGCTTCAATCTTGCTTCAATCAACTCACTCAACCATCCAATCTTGTTTTTGCTCCATAAAACCACTTAAGGGAGTGATAGTGAGGTGTTGTGTGGAGTTATTTGGAAAGCTAAGAGGACTAGTTGCTCTCTCTCTCTTGTTTCTAAGGTGAGTTGTGAAGAACCCCTCTCCTCCCTCTAATGATGCTTAATTTATGCTTAGTGGTGGAATAAGATGCAACTTTATGGATTATATTGTGATTTTTGGTTGAATTGGTGAACTTTTGTAATTATTGGGGATTTTTCTGTTTTAATATGAATATGATTGTGTGGCTATGTATGATGATTGGAAATGGTATGTAAGGGATATAGGAGGTGGAAAAAGTGGATAATTGCAAGCAATTTTTGTTTTGGAAGAAAATTGAAAAAATTAGGGTTTGATGTTCTTCATTCTGCCCGGTACTATAGCTCATATCTAGGGGCCGAATTGGCCTTGGGTTAAAACATGAAAGTTGTAGGGAATGATATTTTAGAGGTGTCTAAAAAATTTCAGGTCAATCGGAGTAGCTGAGCTTGAGAAAAGTCGAAATTACCCTTGCTGTCCTGGTTTTACCCGAATTTGGGAATTGCTTCTGTAATTGGTTATTTTGGTTAGGAATGCTTCCGAATTGGTTGTTGAGGTCTTCTGATGAAATGTATCCCTGTTTCTTAGCTTTCATATGGCTTTGGAATTTCTAGATTTGAACTTATGTAGGCTGTTTTATGATGCTTGCACTAGAATGCGTTCTGTGAATCTGTTTTTACGGTTCTGGTGTAGTAGATTGCATTTTTGACCTGGTTACACTCGAAACTGGGTTGAGTGACCTTCTTGAATATTGTAGCCCTATCTCTTAGCTTTGAAACGGTGGGTCTTGGACCTTCATCCGATAATCGTAGTGCCTTTGGTGCCATTACCGCAAAATGACGTCAAAAACTGTTTTTTTCAGGGTTAAAGCGAGTTCCATTTCCGGATTTTTCTGGTTTCCTCTAATGCTTATGGAGCCCTATTGTGGTAATATTTGGCATTGGTTTGTGACTTGTAATCGAGTCTTATTGTGCTTATTTGATTATCTTAGGGTTTGACTTTCATTTCCGGACTTTTCCCTAGCTCGAATTGTACTTGTACTACTTGGAGCTTACTGAGCGGCTATTGAATGAACTTATTTTGTGTGTGACTTTGGGACTGGCTGAGGAAAATAATGAAGCCATGACGGCTGGAAAAGTAAGCAAATTTAGGGGAAGTGCTGTCCAATTTTCTAGGCCGTTTGGTTCCTTTAAGTTTGAATTGCCTTTTGGTAGAAATGAAGGGCTTTTGGGTTGTTTGAGCCTAGGTCTTCATGTTACCTTTTCGTTTCTAAAAATCATGTTTTGCACCCTTGCATTAGTAATTATTTGGCGAGGCATACGACTGGTAGTCGAGCCTCACATGTGCATTCTGTATACTCGATTTTTGAAAGTGGAACCTTCAATTGTTTTACTTTGGTTCTTTTAGGGTTTCTTGGCGATTAAAGCCAATCTGAAGTGAAAACTGACTTGAACCGGTGAGTGTACCACTCCCCTTATTTGTTACTTAACTTGATTTCTGTACATGCAATCTGTGATATGAACGATTGAACTATCGGTTTATTCTGTTTGAGACGAGGGTGTACTTTATCACACTCGTTCTCTTGTCTGGTCATATGCCCATTTTGAGTGCGTATCTGAATCTGCTATCTGTATCTGTTCTGACGTCGTTTGGAAGCTTGTATCCAACGACCTTTCTGTGACCTCTGAGCTCAATACCTGTGGCCAGTTACTCGAGTCGGGCCAGCAAGGGCCTGGTCGATTAGATAACGAACCACGGTAGTCTGTTTTGGGATCTTTGGGTATTGAGATCCTTGATTCCGGTATACTCGAGTATTACCATTTCTGTTCTGATTGGATTTCGGGCCCGGTGGGGGTATGTGAGGTGGAAGGAGTCGAAGAAAGTGGAGTCTACGGTATTGGTTACTTCTGTAAAGTTGACGGAGTGTCAACTGTTATTTCGATCAAGTTTCGGTGAAGCAAATGGGAAGTTGGCTCCTGAGAGCCACCCGTATCCTTTTGTCTATGGTGTTTGTTCACTTCTTTATTTGATGCACATATGTGATTAATTGAATATGAAGTTCCATGTTCTTATTTGCTATTATTTTGGTACCTCATTGAGCGTAAGCTCATCCCTTCCCGTTATCTTTGTTTTCCTTACAGGGAACCACTTTTGGGGCTAAGATGTTTTGACGCACGAGTCGAGCTAGTTTTATTATATTTTTGTAAAGTTCCTTGATAGTTGGAAAACCCTAAATTTATTTTGATCTAATTATCTTCTTTTGTTCCGTAAATTACAAACGTATGTGTATAAAACTATTTACCCTGTTCATGTAACCTATTTGGATTGGAAATGTTTTCCCGGGTCATATGGCCATATCTGTATTCGTTGGGCTCCTGGCTGAGTGGTGATGTGGCAACCACTAATCATACTTGATGTTGATTTTCATTTTGCCATTTGGCGACTTTGAATCGTTTGAGCGCGCTATTTCCTTCCTGAACGTTTTCGATTTCTTTTAACGGCTCGACTGAGTCCTGGCGAGAGCTGGGCAGGCGGTCCGCTAACCCCTTTGGTTCGCCTTAGGGGAAGGTGGGGCTGTCACATGCAGCCAATCATACCACAAGTGATCTCTCAAATTCTACTATATATTCCTATTCCTCTTTTCTTTTCTTTGAAATTGCCAAATCACAAGTTTAGTTGAGGGATTAAATTTGATGGTTGAAATAAAATCCGATTCCATGGTCAAACTAAAAGGAGATGAAGAGGCACACAATAATAATGGAGCAAATAATGCAATATTGGCCAAAAGAGGAAGAGAGACTGAAATTGGTAAATTTGCTAATTTGTCTATCATTCATTCAAAAAAACTTTTTAAAATGTTAATAAGTACATTAATATTTCCTTTTATGCTTGACAAATTTTGGTTGTGGTTTCGTTATGGAGATAGTTTGGGGTGTGAAGACGTTAACATGGTGATTGGAGACGTTAACATGTTTGGAGATTTAATGCTAAAGAGATTATTTTGTTTTGAGAAGGTGTAGGTATTGGATTTGAAGTTTGGGGTGTGATTAGTTGTAAATAAAATTTTGGTTTTTAGCAAAATGAATTTCTTGAAAATTCCTATAGTCATAATGATGTCTTTCCTTCTCTTAAATTTGATTAATCCCATCCATGTTTAAATCTCCCCTAAGGATTTTCTTCAAGTCCATAATGTGATTCATATAGTAAGAGTTAAGCCACTATATAGAACCAAACTATGATATCCTATGTTCAAGATTATGCAAATATAAGAGCAGTTGATTGTGAGTTTGACCATTATATAGAACCATATGGTGAGAATATTTCTGAAGAATGGAACGAATCTTCAGAATTGAATGCATACTTTGGGAGAAGTAATTTTTTGACTATGATGATGGAATTGATTGAGTTTAGAATTTGGAATTAGACTATTTGTTAGGCTAGTTTGTTAGTATAGTGGGTTTGGTTGAAATATGGAGAAAAGCAATTGACAAAATAATTTTTGTTTTATTTTTGAACAAAAAGGGTAGTTTAGGGTTTTTGAGACAAAAAATATAGTCTTTTGGATCTATATTGTTATATAAACAGGAAAAGTAAGGGAGGTAAGTGTAATTTTATAAACTTTAGGGGAGGTATCCGTAATTGTCAGAAACCTCAGGGGAGGTTTCTGAAATTATCCCAAAGAATTTATAGCCTGCACAAATCCGACACAATGGACGGTACCTGCACGAGTGCCCCCACTTCATTTTAAAGTTAGTGGAGGAAATCAATTTATCCAGTCATGGGTCAATTTTGAACCGCACAAAAGTTCAACTTGAGGAAAATAATCCATTTGATTCTCTGCATCAATCCTGCCGTGGTTTGCTTTGCTCAAACAGAGATCAAAGAAGAAATTCTACAGCACAGGATCGATCTTATGGTGGGTTCTACTCCATGGCGAAAATCAATCAGAATAAAAATTCCCCAGTTTTTGTCTTGAAAAAAGTCTTAATATATACTTCTTGTAAGATTCTTTGATTTAGTAATATATACTATTCTAGGTATTATACTTAACATCTCATGTTATTCTTTAAAAATTTCGTTGCGTTAACAAAACGATTAAATCTTATATGCACTACACTATCACCGTTGGATTCATGACAAATGTAAAAATGTTAAATTTCAAATTCAAATTTTGCATAGTTGTCATTCATCCAATGTTAATAATATATACATTGCCAAAATAGTTAATTTGTATTAATAGTTTCATCTACCAAATAGTATATTAAGTGCTTAATTCTACTTCCTCTGTTGTTTAAAATAATTAAAACGAAGATATTCTTCTCATAAAAATGTAGTATGTACATTTATATGTTGGCTTCCTGCTTTGAAATCTTGGCTTCGCCATAATGCTAACCAAATTCAATTATGTCGGGAATGAAGTTGGGGCATTTTGCAATGAGAATGTCCCAGATGTAAAGGAGCATTTTTCTGATGACAATGAGAACTCAAAAACAAATTGATGATATGTTTCACATTTAATTCTTCTATCAACAATAAAGAACATTCTCTATCTCTGCAAGCTGAGCATCAGCTGCACTCAGCTCCTCTTATGCTTTATATCAACGTTGTATTCAATTCCTGTGCTTGCGTGTTAATTCAAGAAATAGACATGATAGCTTTTCGTAGCACTCATATAGTTTTTTTTTTTTTTTTGTTAAGAAAAAGTTTGGGTGGGTTTGGTTCCACCACCGTCACGATCCAAAATATGCCTTTGAGACCATATATCATTTATAAGGATTTTTAAGGATCGCCTACTAACATAGCACTTACATGAACATGCACCTGGGATCACTTACAGGAATTCTTACAACTCGTCCACCAACACAACTCTTATGGACATGATTCCGGGACCATGGATCACTAGGAGTTCTTACATATTATCAACATAACCCTCATATCAGCAATGGGGATTTTTTGTAAGTAAATGTCCAGTTCTTATCAACTGAGCCAACTTATGTTAACTAGTACTCATATAGTTAATTATCCCCTTTGTGGTTCAATGTGATTATCAGATCTACCAGGGTGATTCAGGGTTCAATTTGTTAAAATTACAGCCTACTTTTCTTCAATTTTTGATATATTTTGATAACTATGCTAGCTGTCGATCAATGGGACCTGATCTAGTAGTCAAAATTAAGATCAATTAGAAGTTCTGGATTCAAATATGAGCTTCTATCAATTGGCTGCTAAAAAGTTTCTAAATGTTTGTCTCACTCATCCTAGCTATAATAAATTAATATTGCCTGTGGATGAGCCCTTGGTCGAATTAATAAGATTTCCTATCAAAACACTCCAATTATAGATTTCATATATTTGCAGAAAGCGAGGTCTTCCAATTATTACCAGGATTAGTGGTGCTAGCTCGGAATGACGCTGGGCCTTGAGTAGTTGTCTGCTGAAAAAAAAATATATATATTCCTATGGCTTCAACAACTGTAAGAAAACACACACACGGATCTAAGGTAATTCCACCAGTTTACCCAAAAGGCAATTGCTGACTTCTGGGTAAACTCACGGACCTTAAATCCAAACACACGCACACCTCTCAAGTCGATGTGGGACAAGAATTTTATGGGGCAAGGGAACGAGGGAGGCTTAAGAGCCTTAACAAAGAACTCACCACACACTACACTCCTCGCCTGTTTTTTCTTGACTTCAACAACTGTAAGAAAACACACACACATATATTCCTATGGCTGTTATTGAAAGTGGTCATACGATGTTAGCAAACTAATCCGTTCAATTTGCAATTCGATCCGTATAGCAATTATACTATGATGATTTGCACTTTTTTTTTTTTTGGTAAAAAGAAAATTTTATTAACAGGTTTTTGAAAATTGTCCAGAACAATTTTACTTATATCGTTGCTCCTATTGGCAAGTCAAACATGTATTTTTTTTTTTTCCAAAAACGGTAACATTCAAGTTAAACATGTATTAGGAATTACAAATTTGCAATTTAACAGGGGATAATTTCACAATCCTCCCCTGAGATTTATTACATTTTTAGGCAGTACCCTCCAAGTTTGAAAAATTAGACATACCTCCCCTCATTGTGTAAAATAACAAAAATAACCTTCATCCAAAGTTGAATTTAAAGTCTCCATGAAGAGTACTAATGTATTTTAAATTGAATTTAATAAATCCTCTTGAAAAAAAGTAAACAACAAAAATAAAAAAGAAGAACATGAATGATAAAGTTTTATCTTATCATAGACATCCACAACACCTAAATCCAATCTTACTCCATATGGTAGTGATTTAAAATAAATAAAAAATTTAGTTTCCTCTATACATAGATTATTATTGAATTAGTTTTATTGGTTATGTAGGTATCAACATTTTTTGAGGGAACAGGAACAAATTTGCTAGAGCACTTTTAAAAGTATGTGAGAACTTTTAAAATTTACTAGAGCACTGTAAGCAAAACTAACGGACGTAAGAAGTATGAGACCATGCAGGAGCAGTGCAATTGCAAATCAGTAAAAGGATTATTTCCTTATAGCACCCTCTAACTTGTATAGAATCTTGACTTTGCATTTTAAGTTTCAATTTTGAACAAATTGCACCAAACCCTCAACTTTTGCATTCATCCTGTTTGAGTTTAGTTCTTAACACCTCAAGCAAAATTACCTTACTCGATTCCCCTTCAATTTAATATGGAATTACATAGATGAATGAACCAAAATATACTCCAAAAGCAATGCATTTGTCAAATTCAGAATGGAAGCATGTAAATCTGTACAAAAGCAAGAGAATAATAAATTGTGTTGCAATTAATAAGAGTACACCAAAAAACAAAAAAAAATCCAAGATACGGTAAGGGGAAAAATAAATGGGAAAATAATGCAGTAACATATGTTAAAGGAAAGCCGCTTGTGGAGAAAGTATAGATTGGACTGATTTTGAAATATTGTAATTCGTTCATCAGAAATTCACCTAAACATATTCAATGCTTCGAGCTAAGAAGCAAATATATTTATGTGCAAAAGATGAGAGAATAACTAATTTTGCCATTGTCATCGAAAGAAACGAAACAATTAAAATAAAAACAAAAGCAGATATTGAGCTTTCCAAAAACAAATTAATCTATAGATAATTAAAATTGATAAAAGAACAAGAGGATTGATTGCACTAGTTGTGAGACAAAATCATGTACAGATCATGGTGTTTTCTTTCCGAGTTAATGATTGGATTGGAATAGGATAGATTCAACAATTTAGAAGACGGTAATCTGTCCAAATTTAAAATTTAGACTGTAGAGTTAAATAGTATACAAGTTAGGGGTATAGAGTAGAATTAGTCCTTTTTTACTAATTTGCAATTGCTATACTCAATCGTTATGTGCTTGCCCCTTACTTCCCTTAGCTTTGCTTATGTTGTTAACCGTTGAATGCAAATGGGATGGAGATGAAAATTTAGAGTACCCAAAATTGAATTTATGATATAGAATGAGAATTACGTAAAAGTCGGAGGGTACAAAGCAAAACTAGTCCATGCAAAGAGATGTTTAGAAGTATGCATAGGGTTCTATCAAAAACAAAAACTAAAAATATATGGATTCCCTCGTATTTCTTTTTCCCATTTTCCCTCGTAATTTCCCTTGTATATTCTACCATCTTCGTGCATATTATAAGGACAGAATGCCAGAATTTATGCACAATTTTGTCTTATGCATAGTTCTGCATTGGCTGCCTCAGTCCTTTAATTTGCCCCTCCATCAAAGTTTTGTGGTTTCTTTTCTTAGTTTTTGTCTTTAACCATGCACCCTTGCTTTGGGATTGTGTATGTTATTTGATGATTTAAATGCATATCTACTTTGCTTGATTTGGTGGTAGCTGGTAACAGTTATGTTACTGGATTCTGGTTTGCGCCAACTTATTCATCATACCTTTACCCAAAATTTTCAATGGAAAAGAAAATTTCCTTTGCTCTCTCCATCAAAATTTGTAGTTTCTTTCCATAGTTTCATCTTCAATTAAATTTGGGTCCATCAAATGGCTATACATAGGCAATTGACAGCCTCGCAGCCACGCTGAGGGCTTTTGATATTTCTTTTGATGATTTAAATGCTTATACACATGTCGACATGAGATTAATTAATTGATTGTAAGGGTTTATTGTTCTGCCAATTTTGCTTAATTCATTGGACAAACTCCTAAAATGTTCTCCTAAGTCAAGATATATCTGTGTATATATATGTATGTATGTATGTATGTATATGGATATGGATATGTATATGTATATTTTTAACCGTGTAAAGAATTATAAGTATGTTATTCTTCTCAAATCCATGGTTAGTAGGGGAAAGATGAGAATTTCATTTTTTTTTTCCAAGTAATTAACATAACAAACTAGAAAGAATTCTCAATGTGGTAACGACCAATGAAAGTTGGTCAATGGAGAATAAGGTAAGGCTAATTAATCGAAAAATTAATAATTTCTAAAAAAACACATTAAGGTTTTGAGTATAAATGTCCATGATCTTGTTTAGTAAATGTTGTTGAAGATCACGGGAACCTTGCCTTGTTTGATAACCCAATTTAACATTTAAATTTAATGGATTCAGATTTTAACATGTTCAGATGCATTTGATAATCAAAAATTGAACATCTGAATAAATTAAATGACATTAAGTTTTCTATACAAAACTTGCTCTCAAAATTAAGGAATAAAGTATTCACTTATCATTGCACTCAAATGTATTAGATTTAATACTCAACAATTCAATAACTTAATGGATTTAGACTTCAATTTTCATTTTTAAACTTCAGTTTTATCAAAGGCAACCTTAACCAAGATTCAACTGGCTAGCTCAAACAACATTATGGCATAGAGCTTCTTTAATGCATTTAATTCCAATTAACTCCTCTTCATCCGCTTTGTCCCCCAGTCTCTGGCTTGTTTGATGGACTGAGCTTTTGAAGGTTTCAACAGAGGAGGAAAATAATGTGAAAAGCAAGTTAAATGAAGTCTGAGCATCCAATATCACAGGTAAAAGGTTAGACGAATCAGCACCAGATAGAACAATTAACAATGGGTAGTTGATAGAATACATTTCAGTAGCAGTATGCCACTAGCAATTCCTGTTAGCTTACAATGTTCGATTGCTAGCTGCTAATGAAGACATTCTAAAGCCAACATTTTGCAGGCAAATTCGAATGTCCTTGTTCGTGTTTTCAAACCGATAGGCTAACACTTATTTAAGGGCTAGTATTTCAACAATCAAGTGTTATTCTAATACAGGCGAATGCATCTTGAGAGTTTTTACTAGGGAAAATGACATATTTTTCATCCCTCACATTTCCCAAAAATATTTGTCTCATCCCTCACTTTTAAAACGAAGAAAATTCATTCTTGACATTGAAAAATTTAAACTATTATGTTCTTGAACCCAACTTTCAATATGAATCAAATCAACTAGTAACCCAATAATAAATGCCGGAGATAGAATTGATAAATCACTAGGTCAACTCCATCACATTCACGTGACATTTATTGAACCAAAAAAGGAAAAAAATTAAAACTTTATAACATAAAAAGGCCATTCTTTTTCTTGGAATAGTAGGGTTTCTTTTTTGGCTAAATCTTTTCATGCACCATTAGTATATTATACTTGTGAATCTAGATGTATACCATACATATAAAGTTTGGTGTTTAAATTTAAATTGAAATGATGTGACGAGTATCTAAATCCATCAGAGTATGCAATGACAATATAGAAAAAATTAATCCTTCTTTTTTATGTTATAATTTTTTATTTTCCCTTTTGGGTTCATTAAATTTCATGCAAATATCTTGATTTAACCAAGTGATCTACCAATTATACTCCCAAAATTTGTAATTGAGTTATTAGGTGATTGGATTCGGATTGAAAGTTGACTTTGGGAAAGAAATAGTTTCAATTTTTAAATGTCAAGTACAAATTTGCTTTGTTTCAAAAGTAAGGGACGAAAAGAATATTTTTGTGAAATGTAAGAGATGAAATGATCATATTCCCTTTTAACTATTGATGATTTAAGCTGAAACATTTGGCTCCACACCACGTAAAGCATCGATGCAAGTTGGAATTGTATGCATATAGGGGAGGATGCATGCTGCCTGATCGATTCTAATAACATGTCGAAAATGTATCAGTTTAATCAATGAATTGCAAGCTATTTCAAGTGCAGTAATCTGCCGGATGAATTCAGCCGGTTGCTTCAGCCTCCAGTTTCAGTCAAAGGTAGAAATGCCCTTGAGATCTGAGAATAGTGAAAAGGAGTTACTAGTGTAATATAACTGACATATGGAATTTGCCTTTTAACAGGATCAGGGGTAACTTTCTATCCGAAGAAGAATCTTCTCTGAGAACTCCATCCACAGGATCTGCAAAGTCGAAACATGCTTAAACGGATTGGTGGCAGCCTAGAACACTCATTATTTGAACATGGGAGGTCAAATGCATTATTCCCCCCAAATCATTTCCAGCCTTCCACAATGCTACCACGGATGGCTTTGTTTTCTGATTATCAATTGACTGCCATAATCCTATTCAATTTGAAAAAATAAAATGAAAAGAACTCATAGCTATGAAAGAAAGAAAACTAGTTACCTCATGGATTTACACATTATGGCTTTCGTTTATGCAGGAACAACAGAAAATGGTAAAACGAAACCACTCATGCCAAGTACATAAAACTGTTTTCTACATCCTTTGAGAAACATAAACGCATATACCTAGCACTGTGCCAAAATTTTCTGCAAGAGAGAGAAAAAGGAAAAGACAATTTTGTACAATGTAGGGGAAGTTGCTAGTTTTCACCATCTAAGACTGTTTCCAAGAAAGTTGCCTTCAGTATCCCAGGGTCGATTTTCAAACGATTTTCCAATCATGCTTCGCTTCTCGTTTATGGTCCCGTTGTCACTCCTGTACTCAGGAAAGTAATCCAAAAATGTTTTGCTCCCTAGCTCTTGAACTCCATTAAAGAGGAAGCTCCTTAGTATTTCCTAGATCAAGAACAATTGGATAAGTTAATACATTAAATGCTCATTGGTAGTCAGCAACCAAAAAAAAAAGGATACCTCTGCAAGAGCTTCCCCAACCAGTCTTCTCAGAAGTCGATGCCCAGGATCCTGCTTTGGAGAAGTTGCATCAGGTGAATGCATATTGACAGAAAGTGAATAGATGAAGCAATAGAACTTTAAACTGATCAGGTCAAGGTTTTCCATTAAAACCTGAACTTCCTGACAAAAGTTTGTATCAAAGATTCAACAAGTTTGATTTATACAATGCACTTTCACATTGATCAACTTACTTTACATTTCACATGTAACAATCATGCAATAGCTGCACTGGAAAACCTACGAGTTGAATGGTTTACTACAGCACCATGTATATACATCGTAAAACAGAAGTTCTGATCCAAACTTCGAAAAAACAACACAACTATTGACAGGCTAGATGTTATATGCATCTTATTTTTGACTTATCATGAAGAAAAGTGACCAGTAGTCATCAACTTTGCTAGCTATGCAATGACATTTAGAAATTATAGCAATATCCAGTAATGTAATTTCAATTTACAAAAGAGCATACACTGAGAATATCTTCCACCTTTAAGTACATACTCTTCAAGGATAGATAAAATCAGAATACAATCATAAATTACACCAATATTAATGACCGCTCAGAAAGAGATAGGCAAACCTTCAGATTATTGCCCATAAAAAGTAATTCAAAACTCTCAGCTTTTCTTATGTGCTTTTGATAAATACTTGAATATTTCTCTGTATTTTCTTCTTTCGCAATCTTCTTCGTAAGAAAAGCCATAATGATAAGCACAGCAAGCTGACAGGAATGATGCTAGCTCAAAAGTTACATTACACAACAATATTGTCAAGTCAGTCATGAAAAACATTTAATATAAATGTAAAAATACCTTTTCTGCCCTCCACATGAGATACCTATGCTGTGCCTCACGGTTGGAAACAATTTCAGAAGTATCAATCTCTTCAGTTGCTTGCTCCATCAACTCAAGCCACGCCTAGAAGATGGAAGAACAAAGTCACCATCACAGTTATTTCAAAAGAATTCCTAAATTTCATCCAAACACTTAAACTCGTGTCTCATGGAATACAATAGCGTGGTTTCTGTGACAGAGAAAACCCTGAACAAAATCAGTATCACAGGCTACCACATAGAGGCCATTTTGCATTAACATATTAAACATCCAGTGGTTGTACCGCAGCAATGCACTGAAGCCCAATTCTTAAATCTAGTTAACTTCTTTTGATTCATTCCATACTTATCATCCACAATTCAAAGAAAGAAGAGTGAGGGTATAAAGCAGATCGATTGAATTAGGCACCCAGTTTCCAAACTAAATTACAGAGTGTCAGAGAAAGTGATCACAGGAAAGATTGATCGAGAAACATATTAAAGCAAGTTAGTTGTATTTACCTTATAGTAATCCTTGAATGCAGAAAATAAAACATCATAATAGTTTTGGCTTGAAGAAAACTTTGTCCATACTACTATTGGTGAGAAAAACCTCAAAGATTCACTGGTAATCTTTCCACCCCAGGGTAAAAGCTGCATGAAATCTGTGTTAAGTCACCATGCAATAGTTTCAGCTGGTGTTAATTGAAGTTTTCTAGAATCTGCAGTTTGTGATGCTGTGCTATTCAATTTTTTACCTCAGCATACTTTAAGCCAAGAGGAATCAAGTGTCTGTAATACTTCTCCTTGTAGTCATCCCGATCTGTGACAGCATGCAAGGGATTGAGGTCCCTGAAAGAGCTCAAACAAACTCTAGTCACAAGACAATGCATTACCACAATCATTCTATCTGCCAGCTCCCAATATAGGACAAAATATTTGATATCAACAGAAAGGCCAGTTATCAAGTTTGGAAATCATGTGATTTGAGGTCCCTTCCATTACATCCAACACCTATTTAATCAAAACATGTAGTCTTGTCAAGCAATGTCAGTAACAAACTACAATACTTACAGTCAAATGATTAGTTATTTCTCAGTTACTTCAAGACCATATTTACTCTTGCTCACCAAAACAACTCTCAACAGTCTTCAATCCAGAACAAGCCACATATCACAAACTTTGAGTATCATGGTTGATGTAAAAATGCAAAAGAAAAGCACAGTAGCAATAATTTGGACAACAAAAATCACATCCTCCTGATTGCTATATATAGCTGTCACATTCACCTCTGCCTCAAGCAACCAAGATAAGAGCCTGAAAATGCAGCTAAGTGAATTGGACAATAATTGCTCCCTCATGTATGACGTAAAAATACAAAGCCAAGTAAAAAATAAAAAAAAAATACAACTTCTAACTCGGCTCCGTTATACTAATCTTAGAAAGCAAAAGAAGATGGTTGAGTATTATGGATGGAAAACTATGTGCTATGTTTGGATAGTAGATTATGAGGAATAATGTTTTGAACAAAATACTATAGCACTTTTTCGATGTGATGTATGTGAGATAAAAAGGTGGTTGGAAAATGTGTTGAAGACGTAAGCAAATAAAAAAGGGCATATTAATTATGGATACCAAAGTTTTAAAGAACCAATGGTTAACCTATCAAACCCTGTTATCTGAAGTCCATTAGTTGTCAACCTAGAGCAACGCCTGAATTTTTTAACATAAACTTTTAGCTATTTAACCAAGTTATACCCTGCAAAAATGCACATTAAGACAAGTATCCAACTATTATATCAAGCTACTTCTACAAGCTATGCTTTCTAATGTTATTATAAGTGTTAAATATATTTCAGTAACAGAAGAAGAATACAACATCATCGAAGTGCTCTCTTAGCCAAAAGTAAAAGACAAAAGAGAAAACAAGATAGCTTACAATACAACTATGTTTGTGCTAGCAGCTGTAAAAAAGTTGGCACAAAATATAGGAAGATCAAATTCTGGCTTAGGGAACACCGCAAAATCCAAAACCTGCAGCAATACTCTATATCAAATCAACTTAGAAAAGATAGATGAATTACATAAGGCTGTGAAACCAAAAAAAAAAAAAATGAGAACTTCTACTACTTTTAGTCTCCAGTATCATAAAATAACCAAAATTTTGGAAGAGCTGTGCTTATATTTTACTAAAGATCTCATGTCACATAATAATTCATAACACTAGTTAGCTGGCCAGTTATTATCAGAAAGTTTTGTAGTATTTCATTGAACTCTTTCTTCTCTCAAGCAGCCACAGCTTCCTGGTTAAACTGCCCTCACAAGTGTGTACTGGCATAATGATTGTCATACAGGCATAGCACTTGCTGATTTAAACACTTTGTAGGCTATCTTCTATGTTTGCTTTTCAATTTGATTATCCTTTAAAATAAACAGGTAAACAACTCAATCTCTCCCAAGCAGCCAAGTTACTTCCTAGTTAAACTGCCTCAAATTTCTGTAAACAACACATAGCTTACTCGGTATTGTAGATGTTTATAATTTGGTGGGTTGTAAGCAATTTGTAGACTATTTGAAATTACTTTGAAATTTCATTCTCCATAACTGTTAAGTAAAGAATGCATGTCTATGCCTACTTGGGTAACACAACATTCATGGTCCAAAATAATTGTCTAACCTATATTACATGGAAATTGATCAGCAGAACAAGTTTTAATCAGTTGTGAAGTTCATCAAACATGTGAAAATAAAGATCCAAGAAACACAAATCTTCTTGTCAACGTTCATCTGAGTCCACCACCAGAGTTAATTTATCACAAATCAGTAATTGTTGGTAGAGCATAAACTTTTAAGCATGCGCATGTGCCAAAAGAAAAAAAAAATACTCACACTCATTAATAACCCTGCCGTGACTTCAACAACTAGACAAATTTAGATATTTCATGCCTAAAGATGGTAGGGTACATTCCATACACCAAAGTTATTCTAATATGGCGAAGCAGAGCCAACTAGAAAGTGCATGATGATCAAATGAATCCTCTTGGAATTTCAGAGACAAAGAGAAAGAGAGAGGCATTACCATTAACCTTTTGATGAGGAACTCAAGAATACTCTAATTAGATATAGTGTTTTCAGGTCAAATTCTGTCTACTTCTTCCCAGTCACAACTCTTTCATAATCAACACATTAAGCAACTGAATTCATAAAAAGTATATGCTACACAAAATGCACACTGTGTATAGATGTACAACGGGATGAAATTAAAGTGCACCTCCATGCCGTCATTCCCTTCAATTGACAAACAACGGAGAAGTCGAACTTTAGGTGCTTCAAATGAGAGCATTTGGAGTTCAGTTCGCCCGTCCATACTCGTTAAGGAATTGAATTTCTTCTGTAGGCAAGAGAAACAATACAACATTGTACTTATTCAATGATATAAAATCAGACCAGAGAAGCATAATGCACCGATAAGGTGAAACTAGTAAATGGGATACATTCATTTAGAAACTTGTCCAGTATAGTTGACACTTCACGACATTTTTTAAGCAGATACTTTCCAGACTCGGGAATACTAGAGTAGCAGTTATGGTAAGAATTTGATTAGATTAAAATTGCATAATAAGCTGAAACTACAGCAACATCTTGAACATGATACTTCTATCACCATGGGGCTCCTGAGGAGACCACAGGGACGAGAGGTATTAGAGTCAGTTCCGAACCATCTGGAATGTAACTACCGCTCACGTCATCTGCAAGCTATCTTCAGCCAGAGGGAAGAAAACCAGAACAATGTCTTACGCTTGAAAGTACTTCCCAATGCTAGGCACAACTTAAAGGGAGGCAGCCTTGGCATTCCATCCCCAGTAACTTCTACCAATAAGAGGAAGCAAACAGCGGCATTGGCATTCTCCACTTTACCTGCTTTATATTATCTGTAGAAGTTGCATACACATGATAGAATGCCACTAACAAGTAGTGAACCAGATATAGTGGCAGTAACAAAAATGGAGTACCTATATCACGACCCCAACTAAAAACATGTCCAGTCCAACCAAAGAGACCAATAATCTTGACTTATTTTTCTTCATTGCCCTGAACAATGATATGTATGGCAAGATTTTGTCGATTATTCTAAAACCCCTTTTCTACAAAATTAAATCAAATCGGTCTAAAGTTGTTTCTTGTCCTAAAATTAGCAGTAAAGAACACATGGGTTCCGACTGCAATTTCTGCATTTCAGAGAAGGTTGCCTACTTATTTACCTGGAAATAGAGAACAACAAAAACAGTACTGAAATAGAACAATGGGTACCTGCAGTGGAGAAGGAGCCAAATGGGTATGGACTTTGGTTTCCTCCAGAGCAAAATCAATGAACTTCTTGTAAGAAACAGCAGAGGCTTCCTTCATACTCCCAGCCCTGCTGCTGCTGCTGCCGCCTTCTCCACTCTTCCTAATGCTACTGCTACAACTTTTTGGTGGCACAAATTGATAATTACAACAGCTTAGCATTGAAATAAACATCTTAGAATCAAAATATCAGAAACTTCACCATCTGAACTTGCAATGAATGAACAAAATTTAAGGGTGAAACCCCAGTAGTAAAGGAAAAGGAAAGAGAAAACTTACAAGCTGGGATTCAGGTAAAGAGGAAAGCTTAAAGACATCTTGAATCCTCTGTTAATTCAGAGAAATTGCAACTTTGGTCTTTGGTAGAAAGGGAAAACGAGGAGAGTTTGGAAATGGGGTAGCTGACAATCATCACCAAATTTGGATGTCCCTCAAAAGTATTAAATTAGTCGACTTTTAGTCACCAACTAAGTATATGGTTTTGCTCCTCCAACGTGTAGAAAGGCATACTTTCCACCATCTTGGCTAAAAATAATTTTAGAAACCTCGCCGATATTTATGTTAATATTACTTATCACCCCTATAGTTTCAAAAATATTCACTAACTTCCCATAAAATCATGCATTTTGTAACAATTTCACACTTGTACCATTAAAATATTCTTATAATAATTAATTAATGAGAGATATATATTTCTCTCCCAATTCTACCCTTTTGTGTTGTCTCATATTGAATTTTCTATCAAGTTGATTAAAATATTATATTTGCATGTTTTGGCTAAAAATTTTCTTTTCTATAATGTTTTGCCTAAAAATTGTTAAAGTAGTGAAGATAATTTTGTTAATTCATGTATTATGATAGTGATTAATGGTCCCATCTCATTAATATGGGAGTTGAGTAATATCTCTAAAACTGTAAAGGTGCCAAGTGATATTATCATAAATTTTAGGGAAGATTTTTGAAATTATCTCTAATAAAAAAGGTGAAGGGTATTCCTTGTACATATTCGAAAGGCAAAAGTATGTACTTAATAGTTGGAGGGTTAAAAATTCACCAACTATATAATTTGAGGGCCATTTAGATTTTTGGCCCTTAGTTTTAATTTTAGTAAACCGAATCGGGTGCTAGGGTGCTGCACCTGCACTATTTTCTGATTTGAGGGATAATTCGACAAACCTCCCCTAAAGTTTAAAATAATTGTTGAAAGTTCGCAAAAGGTTTAGAAAGTTACTCAAACCTTCCCTCCTCTTACTGTTTTTACTGCACAACCTCACTGGAAAAGTGGAAGAGAAGCGCAATTTTTTGTCATTTGTTTGATGAAAGTAGTGGGACCCACAAGAAAAAAATTTTCCCCCAAGTTTCCAACAAAACTCATCCTGAAAAAATCATGTTTATTATTAAAACTATTCTTAAAGTTTAGATAATTTTATATATTCTTTTTGTAGGCATACCCAAGACTAAAAAATTTAAGACATAAGCGCATTAAAATGCTTGAAGAATTGGGAATCGTTTTGTGGAAGTGATGCAGCAACTAGCGAATGGTGGTCCTAATATCAATGCAAAACAAATGAGAAAGAATGGAACCATAAATGAAAATGAATTGGAAGATGTGGTGGAAGTAGATGAAGGTGAACATAACAGTCAAGTTAAAGAAACTCCCCAACAAATTGTTGCTAAGGATCAAGGCGCTTCATCCTCAAACACAACTGATAAGGATGAAACTCGTCGTGCAAAAAATGCCAAAACCTACATTCAGACCATAAATGCAATTGCATCAAGTATCAAGCAAATGGCAGAAGCAATTGATAGAAAAGATGAACAAGCATTTATCAATCTATCTACTTTGCTTAACGACATAAAGGCAGTTGAAGGTTTGGATGAAAATTGTGTTTAAGAAATATTTGAGAGTCTTGTGGCAGATGAGACTAAAGCAATGACATTTTTAACTTATCCACTTGATAAGAGAATTATATCTATTTAAAGAGGCATTATAACATTGGCGGCTTGAGCAGGGTTGATGATGACGACGATTATAGTGAGGATTTCTTAAATGCCTTATGAAAGTTTGAGTCTGATTAAAATAGTAACTAATAAGAATCTCTAGTTTATAAAGAGAAAAAAATAATTTTTAGTTCATTGACGGTGATGTATTTTTGTGTTTTCTTTATTTTCATGGTATGACTTTGAATAAATTACGTAGATGTAATAGCATCATTCAACTTTATTTTCATGTTAGTTATTATTTTTTTTTGAAATAATTATGCAGTTAAATATGTTATGACTTATTTTATGCTCTTTTTAGGTAATATTTTAGCAAATGAATGTATTTTTATATTTCAATGTGTTAGTCTCTAACCAATGTACTAATACTTCGATAGTATCTATCCAAGAAGTTTAAACAATTTTCCTATAACATTTATCAACCAAACACAACAATTCAAATTTTCCTATATTATTTTCTTATCTATCAAACACATACAGGAAATTTAGTTTCTTTTACCTTTACATCACTTCACCTCATTTTTCCCGCGACACACTTTCTTGCATGACATTTTTGTCAAACAAATGGAACCTAAAATATAGCTTTTAGTAGCAAAATAGGTAAATGAAATCCTAAACATTTCACATTTTCTATCACAACTCAAAAAAAAAATCCTCTAGTACTCCACTACTTTATTAGAGGGGAATCAAAGGATATTGGTTCATTTTGACCGTATAATTTGGGAAAAAATTAACAAATATTATCTTACATATATCATAAACACAATTTTCAATCACGCTTTTATCTTACATGCATTACATCACAAAAGTTCTATAGTATTATTCTAAATAATCATTTTCTAATAGTTTCATATCCAAACACACTCAATACCTCTTTTTGTTTAAACTAAAATGGATACATGCTTTAGGTTTTTTTGGTTAAGAGTAAAATAGGTATATTATATTGTCAAGGGAGTTACATTTTCTTTACCTAAGTAGAGCTTTCTACAATTGTACTAAATCTTAAGGTAGGGATGTGAAATTATCAATTTCATTTAACAGAAAATGAGTTTATATACATTCTATGTTTTATATTATACTTTTGTTGGGCAAACTAACTTGAATGAGATAGCATTGGTTTTCTATTTTTTTTCTTTAAGATGTTCCTAATGGAGTATTGAGTAGATGCTTGTTAGCATGTCTAACTTATACCTAGTTTCAAAAATTATATATATCTAATTTACAATTAAATGAACATATTCATATTTAGTGTTTCATTTACATTTAAATACTTTCTTGATGGGGGAAGGATTGGGTTGGGTGATAAGATAGGAGAGGTTGTAACTAAAAGATCTTGGGTTCAAGTATTCTCACTTAAGAAAAAAAATGTTGTCTTGATTTAACATTATTTTTAAAAAAAACTAACATATACTCTTTTAATGATTGTCTATTAAGCACTCATTACACAAACCCTTTTCCTTATATACTTGTAGGATTTTATTTTGGAGCATTAGTTCGTGGGAGTTAATGTGATGCCGGTCCTCTAAAATATATAAATGTCTCAATCAAGTCTCTAAAAGTAAGAAAATATCAATTAAGTGTTGGGTTCTATTGAACCTTCCCGTTTGCAAAACCAGTTCAAGGGATGACACTTTCCCTTACACTTATAATCAAGTATCTTACCCCTTCTACAACCAATGTGATATAAATTCAACAATTTTTCCCTCACACATCGGGCCCTAGGTTGGATCAAATCATCAATCTATCATTGAATAGATACTAGATTGAAATAGTAATAACCAAATGAAATTGCTATAAATTCATATCCCAAAAAACTATAACTATCAAAGAAGTGGGTTTGAAAATATGTTACCACACAAAAGAAAATCCAAAATCAATACCAATAGATGGGCAGAGTTTGACGAAAGGGTCACGCCTCTAAAATTTCATCTTAATCGGGTTTCAAACCACCATCCAATTAATGTCTTGAAGTTGCAAAACTTCTTTCTCTCTAGCTCCTTTTTCCCCAACTCCCTTTTTCTCTCTCTTCCAATTTCCACCCAAAATAGAGGCTGGCTCTCTTTTTGATGTCACAAGTTCATGCTTCTTGCATTTTTGTATGGCCCCTATTCATCAAGTCATAAGAGTTGGGTGACCAATCATCTAGTCAAACCTTGACTAGGTATAGCAATAGTTATAGGTTAGTTTTCATCAGCGAACCAAATCAGTTGGACTCCAAGCCTAACAATCCCCCTCTCCAAGTACCAAACCTATTTCCTATTTAGAAAATAAGAACTTCTCCTTAGGTAACGTCTTGGTCAATATATCAGTACCATTATCATTGGTTTAAACCTTCTCAAGTGTCAACAACTTGGAATTCAATACTTCCCAAATCTAATAATACCTCATATTAATGTACTCGGACCGAAAGTGAAATGTAAAATTCTTACACAAATAAATGGTACTCTGATTGTCACAATGAAAACTATATTTCTCTTACTTCATACTCAACTCTTGAAGGAATTTCTGCAACCAAAGAGTTTATTTGCATGTTTTAGTGGTTACAATATACTCTACTTCCATACTAGAAAGGGCGATACACTTCTACAACTTACTTTTTCATGATACTCCTCTTCCTACAAAAGTCATCAAGTACCCAAATTTGAATTTCCTGTTGTTTAGATCACTTGCCATATCTACATCTGTATACCCATCTAGCATGATCTTGCCATTGCCAAAGCACAAACACAACTTAAAAGTTTCTTTAAGATACCTGAGAATTTACATAACAACATTCCAATGCTCTCTACCATGACTGGAGAGATACTCACTGATTACCCCAACTGCATGAGCTATATCTAATCTAGTGCAAATCATAGCATATATCAAACTAACAATAGTCAATATATAAAAAACCTTCTTCATGTTTTCTCTATCTTTCACACTTGTAGGACACTGTTTGATACTTAACTTGAAATGACCGATAAGTGGAGTAGAGATTTTCTCAACCTTGTTCATGTTAAACTTGTCAAGGGCCTGTTCAATAACCTTTTTTTAAGACAACCAAATCTTCTCATTTTGCCTGTCTCAAGAGATTTTCATCCCAAGAATCTGTCTAGTTGGATCCAAATTCTAGCTGAATTCCTTCATAACCAATCTTGTTTTGTACTTTGGTTATGACTAGTGCTATTGAATTTTCAACTTGTCTACCTATTTGTTCTTCAGTATTCTCTTGCCCTCAAACAATTTCATCAAGTCATATGTGTGATTCTCATATAAAGACACCATCTCCTTTGCATGGCTTACAACCAGTTTTTTTTTCTTTTCATGCCCTAAAGTCTCATTGTAGAACTTTGACTCACTCTATCTATCAGCAGCACATACTCATTAGGATTATATTTACTAAAGGATCTTCTCTCTCTGGCAAATCTCTAACACTCATCTTGTGGTGGTAGTGGAGTTAGTGGTGTCTCTTGCTCAGATTCATTAGTAGCAGGGCCATCACTATTACTACTCTCTCTTTGCTATGTCTCAGCTCTCCCGTGATCAAAGTTAACTGGTATTAAAATTGGATCCGAATTAGAAAGAATGTCATCTAAGGATCTTGGCTTATCATCTTTATTAATGTTTTCAATGATTTAATCTTCAAGAAAGATAATATCTCTGCTTCTGATGAATTTCTTTTCAATAGGAACATACAATTTGTAACCAAACTCTTCATACCCATAGCCCAAGAAAATGCATTGATTAAAGTTCACATAAAATTCTAGCCTCTCATCTTTGGTAATATAAACAAATATTTGACAACAAAAAACTCTCAAGTGTTTAAAAGATACATTTTTGCCTGTCTATATTCTCTCTGGGATATCACCATCCAAAGGAACTAATGGAAAAATGTTGATCAAATCAACTATAGTACTGATTGCCTCACCCCAGAAGAATATTGATAGCTTAGCATTGGAGAGCATACATTTGACTGACTTAGTAATAGATCTATATATCATTTCTACCACCCCATTCATTTAAGAAATTTTTAGTACTGTTTTCTCTAGTCTGATCCCATGGGATTTGCAATAGTTTTCATATGGTCCTCTATACTCACTACTATTGCCAGTATGAACACATTTCAACTATTTGTTAATCTCTATCTCAACTTTATTATGAAACTCTTTGAACACTTCCAAAACCTGGTCTTTGGATTTCAAAATAAAATACCAAACTTTTCTAGCAAAATCAATAATAAAAGTTATAAAATAATAGCATCATCAAGAGACTTATTTTTCATGTAGTAAACATCAATGTACATCAACTCTAAGGGATTTAACTCTCTAGATGGAGAAAAATTTTGAATCTAACTCTGTGTTATTTCCCATAAATACAATCAATATAAGATTTAATTGCATTACCTCTTATTTTAGGTAAGAGTTGCTTACGGACAAATATCTGAATCCCTTTTTCACTCATGTACCAAGTCGCCTATGCCAAAGATTAATGGAGGAATCACGAACTGCACTCACTTCTCTCTTCGTCAACTTGATTTGCATCAAGTAGAGGGTACTCTGCTTTTTTCCTTTGACAACAATGAGATTTCCTTTACTAAGTTTCTATTTGCCTCCATCTTGTGAGTTATGATAGCTCTCATCATCAAACTTTCACGTGGAAACAAGATTAAGATGAATATCAGGAACATGTCGAACATTTCTCAAAACTAGTTGACACCGAGTATCAGTGTATCCAAATATATGTCTTTCATACCAACAACTTTGCACGAAACATCAATTCCCATCCTGATATAGCCAAAGTCTCCTCCAGTGTAAGTTGAGAAGAAATAACTATGGGAAATAACATGGTAAGATGCACCCAAATCAACTACCCAATCACTATTATGACAAGTGATATTAACATCACCATCATTACAATACACAAACATATCATTATGGACTGCCATTACCGCTATAGTCTTTTTTTTTAATCTTTTTATCCTTTGCCTTGCCTTTGTTCTTTTTCTTAACTTGTTCCTATTTCAGGATTGCAATTCTTGATGTAATATACCTTCTTTTTACAATGATAGCATGCATCATTTTTTCGTGACTCAAACTTGCCTTTAGATTTGTCATTCCTGTTATAGGTTTGTCTGCTCTAACTTCTCCCCATTTCCTTCTTTTTTTGCTATCATCAGGACTTGGGATTCATTAACAACTCTTTGTTCCTTTCTCCTGAACTATTCATTCATCACAATCTCTTTTGCAATGACCATGGTCAACATACTATTTGAAACTAAATTACTAACAGAGAACACTATTGTTTCCCAGCCATCAGGCATGAACTGAATAATAACGAAGTCTGTGCTTCATCATCTAAGTTTAAGTTCAATACAACTACTTAGTTTATCAAGCCCTAAAAATTATTCAAATGTTCAGTCATATCTACACCATCTTTTGTATCTCATTTGAGTAATCTGTTCTAGACAAGAGGACTTGTTTAAATTGATTTCCCTTTCATACATGCTTTCAAACTTTTTCCATATTACATCAGTTCTAGTGTCATGAGCAAAGTGTTTGAATATATTCTGACCAATCCATTTTTTAATATTACCAATAGTTTTTTTTGGTTTAACAGCCTATTTTTCATCATTCATATCACTTGATTTAGTTTATCCCTAGAACATGTTTAAACAAATCTCTACAATACAAGTAATCTTTCATTTTAAACTTCCAAGTCGAATAATTAGTTGTGTTCAATTTATCATACAACTATTATTTGAGTCATCCATTTTAATTATTACAAATAAACAACCCAACCTAACTGTTCTGATACGACTTTATTGGGTTCTATCGGACCTTCCTACCCCTAAAAACTTATTCAAGGTGTAAGACTTTCCCTTATATTTATAACCAAGCACTCTACCGCTTGCACAACCAATATAGGATAAATTCAATAGTCTCCCGCCTCACATATCGAGTCCTAAGTTGGATTAGATCATCAATCAATCATTTGATAGGCACTAGGTTAGGACATCATCAATCAAGCACAATTGTTATAAATTCATCTCCCAAAAACTGCAACTATCAAAGGAGTAGGTTTAGAAGGATATTACCACATAAAAAGAAAATTTGAAACTGGCACTAGTAAGTGGATAGAGCTTGAGGAGAGAGTCGCATCTCTAATCTCTAAAATTTCATCTCAATTGGATTCCAAATCACCATCCGATCAAAGCCATAAAGTTGGAAAACTTCCTTCTCTCTCTCTCTCTCAAAATAGCTGTTGGGTCTCTCTAATCTCACGGGTTGATGCTTCTTGCCTTTTTGTGCGGCTCCTATCTCATAAGTCAAAAGATTTGGGTGGCCAATTATCTAGTCAAACTTTGACTAGGTGTACCAATGAGTCATGGGTTTTCAGAGGCCAACCAATTGAATTGGCCTCCAAGTCCAACACATGAAGTCTATACTAAAAAATCTGTTATAATTAAGAGTTTCTGCATAACACCATTAGATCAATAGTGCTATTGAAATATTAGCCTACATGCATGGTTGCAACCACTTTGAGCTATTTGCATTACTATCATGAAGAATTTATAGACGTTGTTTGCATCTTCATCAGCCGTGTGAATACCAAATATTCAATGCAACCAAAAATTCTGTGGAAATGAACGGTCCTTTGATAAGTTTAAGCTAAAACTTCTATGTTTCAACTTTCTTTTTCCTGTTTTCTTAACCATGAAGGTGTTATCCTTAGAACAAAAAGCACCCATGTTGTGCTAAGAAACCTAGAATTGACAAAAATTGAATGTCAAGCAAAAACGGTTGATATTATTTAGCTCAAGAAGTAGCTGCTGAACATGGTTCATATTATAAGTTCCCCTTATTTATAAGTCACATGTAATATAATAGCGAAATCATTGAAAGTTCTTAGAGAATAGATTGGGGTACTCATTTTTGACAAATGAATTGAACAAAAATGCAAAACCTAACCATGATTCTTTTCGACTTGAAGAGGAATTAAGGATATTCAAGATAGAGTTCTGACCCAAAGATTGTTGTTAATTCCATGGGCAAATCATGATTCATGACTCAAGAGTAGTGGTAGGAAAATTTTGGTCAAGGAAAGGCTTCGAATTTAAACATCTCGTTTCTCACTCGGTTTAGTTTTGCCCGAAACAACTATGAAACAAAAAGATAATAATATATGATTAAACAAATTTCTACTCAATGAAGAGGATAATTTCACACGTCTTTCTTGAGATTTAGCACATTTATAGGAAGCTCTTCTCGGAATATTAAAATAATAATAATAAGAATAACACATGCCTCTTTTGATAGTAAAATAGAATATAAAATAAAGTTATTTTTGTTTAAATAAGACTGTTCGTGTTTATTATCCACCTTCATAGCATCATTGTACACATATATTTTTCTAATATAAGTCGGAGGATTCAAACTTGGGATCTTTCACTTACACTTCCTCCTCTTGAACCCTTAACCCATCTTTCCTTTTGGGGCGAGACCTTCATAGCATCATTATACAAATCCTTTAGCTTTTGTTTTTTGCCAAAACAAATCCCTTTAGTTTTAGTTCTAAAAATAGTGAAGATACTGCCCAAAACATCTTGTGCGAGGTTGCATGGCAGGTTAAAGAAGATACTCTTTGCAAGTTGGAAGAATGTTACATTTCTACTCATAGACAGAGAAATGGAACTGAAATTCTATTTGTCAATGATGCTTTCTCTTGAAAATGTCAACTGCCATCGTATACGCAAATGACACAACTCTGACCTCTAACTCTAAGAACTCAAAAGCCTTCTGTAAATGAACTCAAAATTGATAGAAAAGCACAGACAACATCAACGCAAGGATTTCCCTGGGGTTAGGCAACAACAACTGCCTTAATGCAGTTCTAAATTGGCGAAACAAAGAGTCAAACTGATACTTGTGATTTACAAATTAATTGGCTCATTTAGTTTAAATTCATATTAGTTTCAGTGGCCACAGAAGGCCACTGCAACAAACCTAATTAGAATTGGCTAATGGAAGCCAATCCTGTTTCTAATTGAGTAGTTTATATTAAACTCCCAGGTTCCAAACATCTAATAAAATTGCATAAACCGCCCATTGTCATTTATGAACCATGATATGATAAGATCAGGTGAAATCCAATGACATTACTGAATCATCAGAAAGCTAAATGGGAATCCAGAGAGAGAGAAAGCAAGTAATCTACTATCATGTTAAAACTTGAGTTCATTGCTGCATTTCAGACGCATTAAGACCTTGTTCATAACAAAGCCATATGCATAAAGCGACAAGAATACATTACATGCTCCAAAAGATAGATTAGATGACAGGATAAAAAGTCAAGTTCTTCATCAGAAATCATTTGACCACTATAGAAACTCCTAGTCACGTTTAGCATCTTCAACTTCATCTTCTGGAACATCCAGAAGATAAAGAACATTGTTACATCTACAGAGCAGAGTTATACATAAGATGCTTCTAAGTTATCCTACACAGTAATTAATGATATTGAACTTTCTAACCAATATTTTTCTGTCATTAAGACGGATCTCATCCAGAATCATGGAAATAAAAGCAGTATCTCAAAAAAAGAACATGAGAAGGTGAAGGTAATCAATAGAACTTCATAGAAAATGTGAAAAGGAACCCCAAAAGCAATTAATAATTGAAAACGACATTGGAACTCCAATTATTTAGAGTGGGCTAAAGTTATAAAGAATTAACACCTCCCATATACTGACAGAGGTTCTCAGATGATTCAATAGCATACAAAATAGGTGCACAAGATTTTTAGATTGAACAGAAAGTATATTAGCAGATAATTACCTGATCAGAATCTCTCCAAGATTCCTGCTGAACTGTCCTTCAATACAGTATTTGCTTGCTGAAAACATAATGGTAAAAGCAAATGTGTGGTTTCTTTTGTCACAAAATGGAAAAAAGTTCATTGTAAAAGCTATTAATTCAAGTACTACATTGGCCTTCAGATCATTCTTACTAAAATAAAAAAACTACATGAAATTATTTACACAATGCTTATTCTAGAATTTTTTATGTAAAGGAACTTTCTATTAAAGGAAATTAACATGCATGCAGTTAAAGGAGTATGCTATTTCACACAAAATTATCCTCCAAATCAGTACCTGCAAGTTCATGTATGAGTCCATAGAGACAAGAAAACCTCAAATGAATCCAAAATGAGAAGACTTGGACCTTTTGGAACAGTTTGGGCACAATAGTTCAAAACCAAAGAATACTAAAAGATTTATCAAATTTGCAAGCCAATGTACCTTTGTACTCCATTCTCCACTATTCTCCACTTGAGCTTTACCATAGCAGGCTGTCCAGTAAGATTGTTCAAGAAAGGTTTAGGATTAACTGGTACAGTCTGCAACAAAACATGACAAGAGAAGATCAAGCTTCCAACAAAACCATATATATGCAACAAGCAAATGCAAGTAAGTAGTTGAAATTATACAATGCATTATGAGCATAATTCAACCATTTATCGACAGAATACTTTAGGCTATAAAAAACTAAAATATCCCCTCGCTCATAAGTAAAATCAACATGGGAAAACCATCAAACCACATAATAATATCAAGGGTTAATCAACAAAGCAATATCCAGAAGCAATCTTAAGCACACACACTTGAAAAAGAAAGCAGACAGAATTTCTCTCAAGATGCACTGAAAAGACTAGACAACTCTATGGAAGTAATAACTATCTCTTATATTTCAGTAGCACAAAATAAGAATTCATTTTGCTAGTGGGGATGGGGGCAGGGAATTCTACAATTTAACCCTTGCTCTTGTTCGGAAATACTCCATTCCCCTTGAAAATTTTAGACACTGTGAAATATCCTCAAGTCATAACTTCCATTGCCTACCTTCCCAATCAGAAACTAAAAAAATGCTACCGGAGCTGCATTATTTCTTGACAATCGCTTGCTCATCAATGCATCCAAAAATAATAATAATAACAATAACTCCTCAAGGTTAGGATACTTGGACTCCTTAACTTTTTACCACATCAATCAAGTCTTTTAATGAAGGAAGTGTTTGAGACTAACAAGAAGTCAAAGAAACAGAAAATGAAAAACTACCGGTAACAAATCTTATTACTAAACAAGTTTAAATCACTGATACGATAAATCAAAATAATGTTAATAACAATAACTTTACTAACTTACAAATCACAGATGCTTGATCTTTGATCAATGTCCTAAAATAGAATTTTTGCTCCTTTTCTTTGTGCAGAAGTGTGTGAGCAATCTGTTCCCAGCATTCAACTGTGAATTCTCCCTCAAATTTGCACAAGAATTTAGGAAGTCTATGAACTTTGTGTTTTCACTTTTCTCTCAAGATGGTTCTACAGAATTTCTGCAGAAAACTTTTTATGCTAAAAAAAGAATAATAATAATCAACTTTCTGCCCTACTAACATATATTTATAGATCAAAACAACAAGCGGCAGTTTGAAACCGTTGGTAGATAGTTTTTGGACCAAAAGCCACGACTTCCCAACCAAAAGTCAAGAAGAAACTGATATGAAAAAATGAAGAATCGCAACTTTATAGGAAGACATTTCCTAGACCAATGAAGGTTTTAATTCAAACACATTTTTCTCATTTTCAACAATACCCCACATTTGAATTAAAACTTCAAAAATAAATATAGTAATAATATACCCTTGAGAGAAAATTAACATGTTATGCATCAGGTGAAGTGTCGTAAAAGACTTGAACTTTACCTTAGTGAGAGTATACCGGAGTGACTTGATGATGCAGTGGATATAACTGATCTTGAATAGATCACAGTTAGTAGTAACCAAGACAATATATTGCACACATAACTATGTCTAAAAAGCACAATAGTTCACAACGTTGTTGTTCAATTTTGGTCCTGAACAAATCCCGGTTTCATGATAGCTTTAGAGAATTTAGCCGTTCTCATTCTCATAAATGCGACCCCACATTTACTATCGCATAGGTAACTCTACTATAGGTTCTGAAGAACTCTTATAGTTGTCATTAAATGCTTACGCATACCCTACAACAATCAACAATAACACACGTTTATCATAGAAATGAGCAACTCATGTGCTTTACTTATTTGAGTATTATCCAACCAATTTGCCTATTGAACCTAGACCATAGGATATCCAATCTGCTAGGTTAGGTTTCCATCAGATTTTACTCATTGATTGGCTTTAGACCCATTCCCCTCGATAAGAACTTGACTTGCTCTCTTGGTAGGCCTTTAGTCAAAGCATCCGCTAAATTTGCCTTTGATTTTACGAATTGAATGGAAATAACTCCATTCAAGAGAAATTGTCTAATTGTATTGTGTCTGCATCTAATATCCCTTGATTTTCCATTGTATACACTATTTTTATCTCTAGCTTGAGCAGCTATACTATCACAATGTATACAAATGGCTGTGACAGGCTTTGGCCATATTAGAACGTCCTCTAGAAAGTTTCTAAGTCATTCTGCTTCTTCAGCAGCTTTATCCAATGCTACAAACTCTGATTCCACTGTAGAACGTGTAATACAAGTTTGTTTTGAGGACCGCCATGATACTGCTACTCCACCTAGTGTAAATATATATCCACTAGTTGATTTGGTTTCTGTGTTATCTAAAATCCAGTTAGCATCATTGAATCCTTCTAGAACAAAAGGATACTTTGTATAGTGTAGTCCATAATTTGAAGTAAACTTCAAATATCTTAGTATTCTAATTATTGCTTTCTAATGGTCATGTCCTGGACTACTTGTATATCTACTTAGCTTGTTTACTGAATAAGCAATATTAGGTCTAGTAGAGTTCATCAGATACATCAAACTCCCAATAACTTGAGAGCACTCCAATTGATGAATTGGATCTCTTTTATATTTTTGTAATTTGCAATTAGCATCAAAAGGAGTTACTGCTGGTTTACAATTTATTTGATTAAATTGCTGCAGTATTTTTTCAATAGAATGAGATTCGGTAAGGACATATCCTTCATCACTTCTTTTGACTTTAATGCCCAAAATTACATCTGCTTGACCTAAATCTTTCATGTCAAACATTGAACTCAACAATTTCTTAGTTGAGTTTATTGCATCCTTACTAGTTCCTATTATGAGCATACCATCAACATACAAGCATACTAAAACACAGGAATTCTTCATTCCCTTGTAGTACACACATTTGTCACATTCATTTATCTTAAATCCATGTGATAACATCACATGATCAAATTTCTTGTGCCATTGCTTAGGTGCTTGTTTAGGTCCATAAAGAGATTTAACAAGTTTACACACCTTATTCTCTTGATTTTGACCACAAAACCCTTCGGTTGTTCCATATAAATTTCTTCATCTAATTCACCATTCAGAAAGGCTATTTTAACATCTATTTGATGTATATCCATGTTATATATAGCAGCTATTGCTATTAACATCCTTATAGATGTAATTCAAGAAACCGGAGAATAGGTATCGAAATAATCCAATCCTTCCTTTTGCCGATAGCCTTTAGCTACTAGACATGCTTTGTACTTGTCTATTGAACCATCGGCTCTGAGTTTCCTTCTGAAAATCCATTTACAACCAATTGGTTTACTTCTTGGTAGAAAATCAATCAATTCCCAAGTATTGTTTTGTGAAATAGATTGGATTTCACTATCAATAGCATCCCTCCAGTGAGGAGCTTCAGGTGACCTCACAGCTTCACTATAAGTTCTTGGCTCTTCTTCAGTTAGATAACTGATAAAGTCTGGACCAAAATCCTTAGAGATTTTTGTGTTTTTGTTTTTTCTTGGTTCCATGTCTTGATCTTTAACACTTAATTTCGGAGACTCATTTTGACTCTTGTCATAACCTCTTTTCTTTGAGCTTGTCTCCTTATCTTTATAAGGCAAAATTCGTTCAAAAAATTCAGCCTCATTGGACTCAATAATCGTATTAATATGAACATTTGAATTCTCAGATTTAATCACTAAGAACCTGTATGCTGCACTATGATTTGCTAAACCGATAAAAATGCAATCAATAGTCTTAGGTCCTAACTTTGTCCTTTTAGGTATAGGAATTAAGACCTTTGCCAGACAGCCCCACACTTTAAGTGTTTTATATGTTGGTAACCGTCCTCTCCATATCTCATAAGGAGACTTATTAGTCTTCTTATATGCTATTCTATTCAAGATATGATTCACAGTAAGTAATGCCTCACCCCACAAATTATGAGGTAAACTGAGCTATTTAACATGGAATTCATCATGTCTTTAAGTATTCTATTCTTCTTTTCTACTACACCATTTTGTTGAGGTGCAAATAATGCAGTAGTTTGATGAATTATTCCATGTATAGCACAAATTTTGTTAAGGCATCAAATTCATATTCTCCACCTCTGTCAAATCGTATTGCCTTTATCTTTCTTCCAAGTTGATTTTCAACTTCAGCTTTGTAAATTTTTAATATTCCCAAAGCTTCATCTTTACTTTTGATCAAGTATACGTAGCAATACTTACTACAATCATCAATGAATGTGATGAAGTAATTTTTTCCACCACGTGTCGGTAGTGACTTAAGTCACATATATCCGTGTGAATTAAGTCAAGTAATTCACTTGTTCTTCCTTGGACAGATTTATAAGTTTGTCTAGCAAATTTTGATTCAACACATACTTCACATTTGCTTTGACATCAAAGTCAAATTTAGGTATAAGTATCTAGAATTAACATGCCCTAGCCTTGCATGCCACAAGTCAAAGGAATCAGCGATATAAGCAGAAATCTTATCTTTATTCATAGCATTTGCAACCATTACATTTAGTTTGAACAAACCATCAGTCAAATAGCCTTTTTCTACGCACATTCCACCCTTACTAAGTACAAATTTACTGGATTCAAACACAAGCTTGAATCCTTTTTGGCTAAGGAGTGGACCAGAAACTAGATTCTTCCTAATATTAGGTACATGAAGAACATCCTTGAGGGTTACGAATTTTCCAAAAGTGAACTTCAATTTGATAGTCTCTTTCCTTTCCACTCTTGAAGAAGAGGAGTTTTCCATGTAGAGCTATTCACCATTTGTGATCTTATTGTACTCGCAAAACATATTTTCATTTGAACAGATGTGCCTTGTGGCTCCGGTATCAATCCACCAACCCTTGACATCAGAAACAAAGTTAACTTCAGTCATTACAGCAACAAGATTTTCTTCATCAGTGTCCATATGCTGAACATTTTCTTCAACCATGTTTGCTTCCTTGTTCTTCAAGAAGTTAGCATCATTTTGGCCCTTTTTGAAGCAACAATCTTTTGCCTTGTGCCCTGGTTTCCACACACCCAACATGATCCTTTGATCCGCTTGAAATTCTTGCCTTTAGGTGCTATAGTATTTCCAGCCCCTCCTACTTTCTTCTTGCCTTTATTCTTTTGGAATTTCAACTTGGAACTCAGTCCCTTAATCACATTGACTTTGGCCTCCATGGATGGTGCATCACTCTTATCACCCTTGCGATGATCTTCCTCTACTCGTAACCTCAAGATCAAATCCTCTATGGACATCTCTCTACGCTTGTGTTTCAAGTAGATTTTGAAATCATTCCAAGCTGGAGGCAATTTTTCAATTATTGCTCCAACCTGAAAGTGTTCATTAATTGAGCATCCTTCCCCGTGTAACTCATGCATGAGAATTTAATCTCATCTACTTGTTTTGTCGTAGGCTTTGAATCCACCATTACATATTTGAGGAATTTTCCAATCACAAACTTTTTGGCCCTAGCATCCTCCGTGGGCATCCTCCGTTTTGTATTTCTTCTCGAGTGAATCCCAGACTTCCTTCGCAATAGAATGCACAAAATATATATCATATAGTGTATCATTGAGACGATTAAGAATGTAGTCTCTGCAAAGGAAGTCAGACTGCTTCCATGTCTCTACGGTCAAGAGAGACTCTCTTGAATCTGGATCCGCAGGCTTGGGACATTCCTCCTTAAGGATGTGTGCCAAGTTCAAGATTGTAAGATAAAATAGCATTTTCTGCTGCCATCTTTTGAAATCTACTCCTTTAAACTTTTCTGGCCTTTCATCATTGATCTTGTTAGAAATTTGAACATCTAATTTACATCAGAACTTGAAGCCATATCTTTCAATAACTTTCAAGTGAAACAAAGTCAATGAACTAATAAAGATAAACTCAGGAAAACCTCCAACAAGAATTCTGTTTTAGGATGTTGGAGAATAACAAGAAGTCTAAGAAATAGAAAATGAAAAACTACCAGTAACAAATCTTATTACTAAACAAGTTTAAATCACTAATATGATAAACCAAAATAATGTTAATAACAATAACTTTACTAACTTACAAATCACAGAGGCTTGATCTTTGATTAATGTCCTAAAACAGAATTTTTGCTCCTTCCCTTTGTGCAGAAGTGCATGAGCAATCTGTTCCTAGGATTCAATTGTGAATTCTCTCTCAAATTTGCACAAGAATTTAGGAAGTCTATGAACTTTATGTTTTCACTTTTCTCTCAAGATGGTTCTACGGAACTTCTGCAGAAAACTTTTTATGCTAATAAAGGAATAATGATAATCAACTTTCTGTCCTCCTAACATATATTTATAGATTAAAACAACAAGAGGTAGTTTAAAACCGTTGGTAGACAGTTTTTCGACCAAAAGCCACGACATCCCAACCAAAAGTCAAGAAGAAACCGATATGAAAATGAAGAATCGAAACTTTGTAGGAAGACATTTCCTAGACCAATGAAGGTTTTAATTCAAACACCTTTTCCTCATTTTCAACAGGAAGAACATGCAAAATCCCTATAACATAGAAAACAGTCTTTTATGAACAAATAAATCTTGTTTCAATGGAAATTTACTCCTTTTCAATCTAGAAGTTAAAACAAACTTTCCTTTCCCTTCTAATATTTCCCATCAAAGCACATTATCTTCCCCCCTCCTCTCCCCCCAAAAAAATCTGATGATGTCTACCATATATCTTTTACGCCAAAACTCCCACCGTCTAACAATCAGCAAACTTGTTCCGACATGACCAGGCTTCCCCTGATTCATCATAACCAACATTCTGTGCCATATACAAAATTACCACAGCAGGCCCAAGAGCCATGCCCTATATTGGTATAATTTTATGCTATTTAAACTTCTAGCACAGGAGGTTTGGAAGGAAGAAACAAGAATTTTGAGGAAATAGAGAATGCAAGAATCCTCCCTTCGTTTAAAGACCAGGTATACAAGCCCTAAACACAGAGCTAAATCAGATTTTGATGCTTAGCTCTCCTTTTTCTTTGTTTTATTTATTTTTCATAAATTTTCCGATTTGCTAACCAGATAAAATACGAACACAGAATTGTAGCTAACTTCACCTATTAAATGGGTAAGAGAAACAGAAAACGATCAATCGAACAACCTCCAACACATAAATAAGCCAAATCTAAAGATAATTCTCTTGAACGAGACAAGGAAAAGAGAGATACATATATTTAGTTTATAGCCATTGCACTTGTCTAGAGAGCAGCAGAGCTTCTCTATCACCTACAATGGCGGAGACGGAGAGTTTCAGTATTTTCGAACTGAGAAAATGTAAAAGCTGAAAGGGTTTTAGACCACCGGTCGAGGGAAGCAATGCATTTGATTTCGTTATAGTGATGGAAGATTTGAACCAGATAAAGACGTTGATTCGTAGGGTTAATTTTAGTTTTAGTCCTCCAAATTGGTTCAAAATCTCAATTTGGTCCTCCAAAGTAGTAAAACTTTTCATTTGGTTCTGTGGGTGTAAACAAATTTAATCAAGCCAAACACCTTAATGTCCAAGAGTTTGTTTGATTAGTTTAATGAATTTAAAATTTTGTTCAAATTTAACTCATTTAGTTGCCGAACCAAATTTGATCAAATTTGAAAATTATTGAATATAAAATGCTATTCAAATTTGGTTTGACTAATTAACAAAACAAGTTGGAACGAGCTCTTATCAAACCAAACTCAATTCAAGTATTGAGTAGTTTGATTCATCTTTTAACCTTATTTGGTCTAGCAAATTGAGGAAAGTTTCATTTTTGGTCCTCCAAATTACCATAAAATCTCAATTTCATCTCTCAAATTAAAAATTTTTCAAATTAGTCCTCAAAATTGAGAGAACTATTCCAACTTGGTCCCCCAAAATTATTTTTCGAGTTAAGAAAATACACCTTTTCCCCCAGAAAATTGAAAATAGTAGCAGCTATAATTGACAATCACATGAGCAACTGGTTTGCAAATTTATGTCATTCTCTAGTACCTAAAGCTACAAAACTTTTATTGTGTATTTAGGCTAAAGCATGCTAACCTGTTTTTCCTTCAAATTTCAATTCACAAAAATGGAACGTCTTTTTGAAGAAGATTCCAAAGGAACGAGGTACAATCTATGATTCTTCCAAGTTTATTAGGATTTCATTAGTATCTTTATATTGGTAAATAAATTCCAGAAATCTGTCAGCTACATATCTTGTTTCAGCGTGCTCAATAGTGTCCATCAATTAAGACAATACAACAATGTCAGACTTGATCCAACTAGCCAATTGAAACTAGATGTTCATTTCTGCAATTCAACTAGATTCTTTTGGTTTAGCTTTCACTTTCATAAATGTGGTGAGCATTTTAAGTGATAACCAGAGACTATATCCAATACTTATTGCGCTAACTGTATGATCTATCTATTTCATTTTTGGGTTTTTCTAATGGGTGCCAAATGGTCACGTGTAAACACATCTAAATTTCATTTAATCTATCATGTATATATATACTAACAATTACTACTCTTTCTTACATTATACACTTTTCTTAATTAATCTTATTTTTCTAAAATTCTAACACTGGAAGTGTCCATTGGGTACCCTTCATTTTTATGTCATAAATGAAAGGAAAAGGTACCAATTACCAAATCAGAGTCTCTCAGAAAGAAAGAGATACCAATTACCTATCAAATTGGCTGTCATTATCTTTTATTTTTGCTTGCCGACATATGTAATAAAGAAACAACTATCCTTCAAGTTAAGGGCAAAAAATCCTAATAGCCATTAAACTATTGCCCGTGTCAACTTTTGATCATCAAATGATTTTTCATCACAAATTAGCCATTAAATTAACTAATCAGCACACTCATGGCTATTTCATCAATTATTATTATTATTAATTTACAAAATAATCAAAATCGTGTTGTGACAAAAAAAACCCATGATAGACAAATATATCCTTGTGTTTTGACACGTGTTTCGATCAATAATCGACAAAATGGCCACGGGTAAATTGATTAATTAGTTTAGTGGCTAAATTGTGATGAAAAATTATTTGATGATCAACAGCCGACGCGATTAATAGTATAATGGCAGCTAAGGTTTTTTACCTTCAAGTTAATGAAGTTCCACTACATGCAAAGATTTGAATTCATTTCTATTTTAAGGACCAACAGAATTGACAATGACCTAAATTGCATCTTTTATCAGAAATCTGACGCCTGTTTGTGATACTACATGTCAATATTATAACCAAATGTAAAACCATGTATGTATGGTACGTGACTAATAAAGTACTAAATTGTCTCCGATTATTTAAGAAAAAAAATCATGGAGACATATTTTCTAACCAATACCTCTGACTACTTAATGAATCATACCTTGCCTGAATTCTCAAAACGTGATGCTCTAATAACCTTGGAATCTTGGATACATGACCTATTTCTTAGAGTATCGTTTACGGAAAAAAATCCTACTGATCGAATTACCAATTGCCAATTATAAATGTCAATATTGACTTCATCGAAAATTTTCTTTTATGCTCCAACCACACTATACACGTAGGCAATTACTTGAAAGAAAAAAAAAACTTAAACTAACAAATCTTGCTTCTCAACCACAATAATCCCATATATAGTTTTTATATTCCTTTCGCATTAACAATTTCGTGCCAATTAAGCAAATAGTCAAGGATACAATTAAAGGTCGCATGCATGGTTTTCTTTATGGTCTTTTACATGTTGCTGCTTTTGGTCCTCTATCAAAAAAAATTTCATCCTTCAACAACTAGCCTAAAATGTAGTTGGACATGAATAGCAGAATTCTCTATCCTAAGAGATTAATTGCACTCTTAGATTCATTTTACAACCAGTCTAAAAAATTGAGAGGATAAAATGTTCCTCAAGTATGAGTTTATGGGGCTAAGAATAATTAAAACATACAAAGAAAAGGTGAAGATAAAGATGACGATAATTATTTTGGCATTATATTATTATTTTTCTATTAGCACATAAATGGAATGATCTTCAAGTAAGAGTCAAGTTTTGCCATGATCAGTAATTATATATATATATATATATATATATATATTTATGTATATCCAATTTGTCCTAATTAACATAACAGGATCTTCATCTCCATATATACAGAAATCCAAATTAGATGCTGTAGACAAAGAAAATTTATTTAATTTATTTTAGTCAAGATTTATTTAAATTAAATCGATCTTGATTAAATTAAATTAAATTATAGAAGTCCATTATGTTTTGGACTGGCAAATTGGGCCAATATTATATGGGCTATTAAATCAAATTAAATTCATAGTGTCCATTTAAGTTATAGTGAATTGATTGCTTTATTAATTCACCATGGACCATCTGGCCCACTAGTTAAGCCCAAATTAAATGGGTTTCTTGAGTTATAAGTTACCCAAAATGCAGGAAGATATCTGGAAGGTTTTCTTGAAGACCTAGCCTACATAATTTGGCTATAAATAAAGGTCTTCCCTCAAGGCAAAGATAGAGAAAAATCCCTAACATTCGGAGAAACTCTGTCAAATTCCCTCAAGAGCTTTCTTCCTCAAATCCAAATCCAAATCAAGTCAAACAAATCCTCCTGCTATCGGTGTTGAAGACTCGAAGTTCCAAGTGTTTGACGCCATCATCAAATCAATTGTTTTCTACGCCGAAATTGTAGGAAACACCCTTTCGATTGGAGAACAAGTCTTTTCGCCCCTTCAATTGAAGCTATTCGAAGAAAAGAATCAGGGGATTAATTTCTTTGATTCAAGAACTTTCAGAGATTGTAACCCGCTTATTATTTGATTTAATAAATTTGATATTTGTGCAAGTTTTCTTGTCTTTTATTTTAGGCAACAAAATTTGTGCTTACAAATTTCTGGCACGCCCAGTGGGACAATCTCTGCCTCTCATCTCTTTTCTTCCAACAACTTACCAGTTTCAAAATTCGATGGAGTTCAAGAAGGTGAACTTTTCTCTTGAAGGCTTAGTTGCTGATGTCTCAACCACTCAAGGGACGCAGTATACTGCACCTCTGACAAGGAGTAAGGCCAAGGAGTTAGCAGAGAAGGCTAAGGCGAACGTTGTGACTGAAGCAGCAAATCTCGAAATGCTTCCTAACAAGAAAGGAGCCCATGATGAATCCATTGGTAGCCCAAGTGATTCGGCTGCCTCTGTGGTGATGCCCGTCATGATGACCAATACCACAACTGTGGAAGACCAGATCTCGAATCTAGCCAAAATTGTCGAAGGGCTAGTAGTGCATGCACAAAGTCAGGATGCCAAGATAGTCAAATTAATGGATATGGTGGAAAATATAGGCGAAAATAGCCTTAGCATGTCCAAACAGAAATTCAAAGTGCAAGATGAAGGGGACTCGTCATCAAGGGAGAAGGAGAAAGAGGATGCGAAGTCACAAGCCGCGAAGGAATTTTCAATCTCCCCTGATGGCACCATTCATGTTGACAATCTGAAGGAATTTATCGAAGGTACAATCAAGGATAAGATGGGCGGAAGCGCCAAGCCATACAGCGGTTACACCAAACCTTACACCGCTAGAGTGGAAAGTTTGAAAATGCCTGTGGGGTATCAACCTCCAAAATTTCAACAATTTGATGGTAAGGGCAATCCTAAGCAACATGTAGCACACTTCGTGGAAACTTGTAACAATGCGGGCACTGATGGTGACTTGCTCGTTAAACAGTTTGTTCGCTCGCTGAAGGGTAATGCCTTTGATTGGTACACGGATCTGGAGTCTGGAACCATTGACAGTTGGGAGCAGCTAGAGCATGAATTCCTTAGTCGCTTCTATAGCACAAAGAGAACTGTCAGCATGACTGAACTCTCTAATACACGTCAATGGAAGAGCGAACCTGTCATTGATTTTATCGACCGTTGGAGGAATCTAAGCTTAAATTGCAAAGATCGAATTTCTGAATCTTCCGCGATCGAGATGTGCATTCAAGGTATGCACTGGGGACTCAGATACATCTTACAAGGTGTACAACCAGAAACATTTGATGAATTGTCCACAAAAGCCCATAAGTTGGAGATTAATCTTGATGGACAAGAACCGCCAGTTCCTGACCCTTACAAGGCCAAAGAGAGACAAGAAGCGAGGAAAGGGGGCAAGCCACCATTTAAAAATGAAAAAAAGGAAGCTATGGCTACAAGTGTAACGCCCTTTAAGGTTGTTCCCAAAACTGCCAGGAGAGAAGATAGCAAGATCAATGCACATCAAGAACAAGGAAAGAGGAAACCAACTCTCAAGGAGATGCAGGATAAGGAGTACCCTTTCCTTGATTCTGATGTCCCTGGTATGTTCGACGATCTGTTAGGTATAAACTTGATCACGCTTCCTGAGATGAAGCGACCTGATGAGGCCAGGAACACTGACGATCCAAATTACTGTAAGTATCACCGATTGGTCGGGCATCCCATTCAAAAATGCTTTGTCTTCAAAGACAAAGTAATGGAGTTGGCAAGACAGGGAAAAATTCTCCTTGAAGAAGACAAGGCGAGTGTGAATCAAACGTCCATTGGTTCCCTGCAGTCCGTGGAGGATAAAAGGGTCATGGTGCCTGTATTGCCAATAATTCAATTTGGATCACTTGATCCTATAGAAATCAAACAAGAAGGTGCTCCTTCAACTCTTCAGGAACATGTATATGAAGATGAAAAGGCGCTACAGTCTGATGTGGATGATGAAGGATGGACTCTAGTCACGCAAAAAAGGAGGCGGAAGTCTTGTCCATCTAGTAGGGCGAGCAAGGTCTTAACAAGAAGTATGGTGATTTGGAAGGGGAAAGAGAATGACGTAAAGAAAACTAATGATTATCATAATCTTCAAGGAGGCCGAATCTTCAAGCAAAAGTCGCGAACTCCTATTACTTTAAAAGAGTTTTTGCCAAAGGAATTCTTTGATGTTGATGTGGTCGCAAGTCACACAACGCAAGTAGATCATATCGAGGAACAAAAAGATAATACTTGCGAATCTCTCTGTGAGATGGCCCGTGCGCCCACCGGCAATGAAGAAGGTCGTGTGTCTACCAGCAATGAAGAGGTGAACGTCACAAGTATCACTTTTACTAGTGAAGACTTGTTGCTTGGGTCAACGCCGCATAACCGTCCTTTGTTTGTGACTGGTTATGCAAAAGAGCAAAAAGTGAATAGAATGTTGATAGATGGAGGTTCCGCAGTCAATATTCTCCCTTTAAAAACTCTGAAGGAGCTTGGTATCCCGGTTGATGAACTCTCCAATAGCCGACTGATGATTCAAGGCTTCAATCAAGGAGGGCAAAGAGCTCTTGGGTCACTAAATTTGGAGATAGTCATTGATGACATGACGTCCAGAGCACTGTTGTATGTGATAGATGCTAAAACAACATACAACGTATTGTTGGGAAGGCCCTGGATTCATGAAAATGGAGTTGTACCTTCAACTCTTCATCAATGCTTCAAGTACTGTCAAAACGGGGTGGCAAGAAGTGTGAAAGCTGATGATAATCCTTTCACTGAAGCAGAAGCATATATCGCTGATGCCAAATTTTACATCAAAAGGCACAATGCGAAGGATAAGCCTGAGCAACCTCTATCTAGGGATAAAATCCAGAACCACGAATCTCCAAATGCAAAAGGGGAGAAAGTGATGACTTCGAAATCAAAAGAGGAAGTTCATGAAGAAACTGATGTTTCATTGCCAAACAATGAATCAGTTGTCTTTCGCTGCCCTCCCAAATCAAGAATGGAACAGGGACAGTCACCTGCAATTCAGCATGAAACTCTAAAAGATTTGACTCTTCCGGTAGCTCATCTTGATACAAAAAAGGCGTCATCTTCTCAACTTAAAAGGTCTAACTTTTTAACCAAAGAATCTGAAGTTGAACAAGAGACCATACCAAAGTCAAGAACTAAAGAAGGTTTTGATCCTATCGCTTATAAGCTTCTCGCTAAGGCTGGATACGATCTCAAAGAATCTGCGGTGTTAAATGTTCCAGCCCGTCAATCTACCAGTGACATGATTCATGGGTTGAATCCTACCCAAAAGATGTTGAAGGAAAAAGGATACGCCGTTGAAAATCCCAAATTTGGCCTTGGCTACTCCTCTCCTACACCAATCCGCATCAAGATCAATAGAGTTAGTAGCCAATATATTGCTATAGAGGATGAGTCTTCTCAAATAGTTGGTAAATCTCAAGCTTTTCACGAAAAGGAAAATAAAATTCCACGGGTATCTGTTTTTAAGAGATTAGGATCACAAAAAAGACAAAAATCTCAAAACTCTCATAAGAGTAAAGGAAAAATGGCAAAGTCATTGCAAAGTCTTGAAGAACCTTCTGATTGTCCTCATAAATTTGGCAGTATCATTCCTTCGAGAATGAGAAGATGCACAGACCTTGTAATAAAGTGTGGGACTGAATTGAGGGTCAGGGAGTATACCGTGGTGTACACAAGACCAAAAGAGGATGATGAAGAGAGTGTTGCTTCATGCAACCATATAACCATAATTGACGGTGACTCGCCTGAAGAAGAAGAAGATGCTGAAGACGCTCCACCTGAATTGGAGGAAGGTGTTAAGGCTACTGTGGATGATCTAAAGGAGATCAATCTTGGTACTTCAGAGGACCTGCGTCCAATATACATAAGTGCTTCGCTGAGTCCTGACGAAGAGAAGGCATATGTTGAACTCTTGCGGGAGTATCAAGATGTTTTTGCATGGACTTATAAAGAAATGCCGGGTTTAAATCCAAAAGTGGCCGTCCACCATTTGGCTGTTAAAAAGGGAGTTCGACCTGTGAAACAAGCACAACGGCGATTTAGACCTGATTTGATTCCGTTGATCGAAATGGAAGTCAATAAACTCATTGAAGCCGGGTTTATTCGTGAAGTTAAATATCCCACATGGATTTCGAGTATCGTGCCTGTGCGAAAGAAAAATGGACAAATCCGCATCTGCGTCGATTTCAGGGATGTTAACAATGCTTGTCCCAAAGATGACTTTCCTTTACCGATCACTGAACTCATGATTGATGCAACTACTGGGCATGAAGTTCTGTCATTTATGGATGGCTCTTCTGGATATAATCAAATTCGATTGGCACCGGAGGATGAGGAGCTGACTGCATTTCGTACTCCTAAGGGTATTTATTGTTATAAAGTGATGCCCTTTGGTCTCAAAAATGCGGGTGCCACATATCAAAGAGCAATGCAAAGTATCTTTGACGACATGCTTCATAAGAATATCGAGTGTTATGTGGATGATTTAGTTGTAAAATCAAAGAAAAGAAGTAATCACTTGGAGGACTTGAGACAAGTATTTGATCGATTGAGAAGGTATCAACTCAAAATGAACCCTCTCAAGTGTGCATTTGGAGTCACGTCGGGGAAATTTCTTGGTTTTGTGGTTCGCCATCGAGGTATTGAAATTGATCAGGCCAAAATTGATGCTATATTGAGGATGCCTGAACCTCGTGACATTCATGAATTGAAAAGTCTTCAAGGGCGATTAGCTTATCTGCGGAGATTTATCTCAAATTTAGCAGGAAGGTGTCAGCCATTTAGTCGCTTGATGAAGAAAGATGTGCCATTTCAATGGGATGAGACATGTAGTAATGCATTCAATAGCATTAAGTCTTATCTTATGAAAGCACCTGTGTTGGCTGCACCTATTCATGGAAAGCCCTTACTCCTTTATATTGCTGCCCAAGAACGATCGATGGGGGCATTGCTCGCTCAAGAAAATAATGAAGGAAAGGAGGTTGCCCTTTATTATTTAAGCAGAATGATGACCCCCAACGAACTAAATTACTCGCCAATTGAAAAGTTGTGCTTAGCCCTTATTTTTGCAATACAGAAGTTAAAGCACTACTTTCAAGCGCATAGTGTGAGGCTCATTTCCAGGGCGAATCCCATAAAATATGTGATGAGTAGACCAGTGTTGTCCGACCGTCTAGCTAGATGGTATCTTCAACTACAACAGTTTGAAATTATTTATGTGCCTCAAAAAGCTGTGAAGGGACAAGTTCTGGCAGATTTTCTTGCTGATCACCCGATACCTGCTGAATGGGAACTAAGTGATGACTTACCGGATGAGGATGTACTCCTTATCGAGATTCGTCCACCATGGAAGATGTATTTTGATGGTGCGGCTCATCGTCATGGAGCTGGAGCAGGGATTGTATTCGTGACTCCTGATGGAGGGATATTGCTATATTCCTTTACTCTAAGTCATCATTGTTCAAACAATGTCGCTGAGTACCAAGCTCTCATACTCGGACTTGAAATAGCTGTTGATATGGAACAGTTGGACATTCAAATCTATGGTGACTCTCAATTAGTGGTTAACCAACTCTTGGGAAGTTATGAAGTCAAAAAGTCCGAGTTAATTCCGTATCACAAATATGCAACGCAACTAATGAGGCGGCTTGGAGGTGCAAGTATTAAGCATGTTCCTAGAAGGGAAAATAAGCAAGCTGATGCATTAGCTGCGCTAGCCTCTTCACTTACCATGCCGGATCATGAGATACAAGTCCGTGTGTGCCGAAAGTGGGTAGTTCCATCACTGATTGATGATGAAAATATTGAAGGAGGCGACGCTCATGTGGTCTCAACCTATGAAATTGACAAAGAAGATTGGAGACAACCCCTCGTTGATTATCTCAAGTATCAAAAATTACCTGAGGAGCAACGTAGAAGAACTGACATTCGTCGTCGAGCCCCTCGTTTTATCTTGTATAAGGACACGCTGTACCGAAGATCATTTGAAGGTGTACTGTTGCGCTGTCTGAGCGAAGACGAGGCATATCAGGCGATGCACGAGGCACATTCTGGAATATGTGGAGCACATCAATCCGGTCCCAAGTTACATTTTCGGATTAAAAGGATGGGCTACTATTGGACTACTATGGTCAAAGATTGCATAGAATATGCTCAAAAATGTCAAGCTTGCCAGTTTCATGCAAATTACATTCATCAACCACCCGAGCCGTTACACCCGACCGTTGCTTCTTGGCCTTTTGATGCTTGGGGCCTTGATGTTGTGGGGCCATTACCAAAGTCGTCCGGTCAACACTTATATATATTGGCTGCGACCGACTACTTTTCTAAGTGAGCTGAAGCCATACCGCTCAAACAAGTTAGAAAGGAAGATGTGGTGAATTTTATTCGTGTGAATATTATTTACCGTTATGGAGTTCCCCGGTACATTATCACTGATAATGGAAAATCCTTCTCCAATGGCTTGATGGATAAGTTATGTGAGAAATTTAATCTCAAGCAACGAAAGTCCTCCATATATAATGCCCCCGCCAATGGTCTCGCAGAGGCATTCAACAAAACTTTATGTAACTTGTTGAAGAAAGTGGTGGCAAAGTCAAAGAAGGATTGGCACGAAAGGATAGGCGAAACTCTTTGGGCCTATCGCACCACATACCGAACTCCGACGCAAGCCACACCATATGCCTTGGTCTATGGTGTAGAAGCTGTTCTGCCCCTTGAGCAACAAATTCCTTCTTTGAGAATTGCTATCCAAGAAGGGCTCACGGAGGAAGAAAATGTTCGCCTGCGCCTTGAAGAGTTGGAAGCTTTGGATGAAAAGAGATTGGAGGCCCAACAAAATCTGGAGTGCTATCAAGCCCGTCTCTCTAGAGCTTTTAATAAGAAAGTTCGACGTCGCTCCTTTCAAGTCGGGGACATGGTACTTGCCGTTCGAAGGCCAATAGTTATGACTCATCGCACTAAAGACAAATTCGTCTCTAAATGGGATGGGCCGTACATTGTTCGAGAAGTCTACACGAATGGTGCGTACAAATTAGTGGACAAAGATGGCGTGAAAGTTGGTCCTATAAATGGAAAATTCGTGAAGTTATACATGCCATAAAAAAAAAAAGTGAAGTACTCCATGACGCATGAGTCTAAACTGCATGTTGCTCCAAACCCGCATGAGCTAAAACTGTGGACAACAACCACCAATAGTGTAGCATGTGGTTAAACTGCTGAAACACTCCACCAAATCTAAGGTGGTAAACAAAAGGATACTCCTGACCCGCAAGAGTTTAAACTGTGAATGGTAGGAACTACGTGTGACTTGATTCCCTGTTGGGATACGTAGGCAGCTTAGAGGGCAACTTCTAAGTTCAGTTACAATTATATAAAACTAAATCCTTTGTCCGGATGATTCTTTTGATAAAAAAAAAAGGAGCGTTCATCTTTAAGACAATTCGAATTATTTTGTGACATATACTTGAAAGTGTATTATTCAGATTACCAAATTATTTGGATAATTATCTTTTCAAGTGTGATCAAAATTATGCAAAGATAGAATTGTTCATACTACAATTGATAGTCTAAAATGGTGGCTATCGAAAAAGCAAATAAAGACGAGGACGTCTGCAAGAATGTGAAAAAGAGAGAGCAAGTTTCATTATGAAATGTTTATGCACATAGCTACACGCTTTGAGCAGGTAACAAAAGATGAAATTTGAAACAAAGTAAAAGATTGCAACTATTTCTAGAATTCAAATAACGACAGCTCCTTTTGGTTGCTTTCAAGTAACGCTTGCATCTTGTCCAAAGTTTGACTCTCCTCAGCAAGTAGGGGCGGGGAATTCTCGATCTTTCGAACTTCATTTTGTAAGTCGACCATCACGCCTTGCACTCGGGTAAGATCATCTTGCTCTTCTCGTAGCAGTGAAAGCGTCTCCTTCCTGTGAGTATCCAAGAACTCAAGTCGCTTCCTCAACTCTACTTCCTCGCGATCAATCTCCTTAAGCTTCAACATGTGTGTTGAGATCTTCTCTGCCTGTTGTCTCTCCTTACTCTGAGCGTCTCTAAGATGTTGGGTAGCCGTAGAAAGCAACTCATCATATGATTCAGCTGGAATTTTATTTGAGAGAGAAGATTTCACTGCAACGTAACGAGCTGCATTTGCAAAGAAAGCCTTTAAAAGGCCTTGCAAATTTGAGATATCCGCGGCATTGAAGCTTTGCATTTCCTCTATGATTTCGTTGGCTTTCATTTCAAGTGCAGGCATGCGCTCTAAGGCTGTTTGAGATATCATCACCCTCAGGTTATTCCACAACATTTGGATATAGTCTCGACGGCATGTTGAGATCACATTTTGGGGGCAAAATTCAGATACTCGAGGTGCCCTTGGCCACGATGGTGGATCGAAAATTTTGAGTTTCTTTTGGGCCGATGGAGTCATATGTTCCACCTTCTGTGGCGTGATTTGCTGAATCACATTGCCATCCTCTACTGCCTTTTTGGAATTCTCACTAGCACCCATTTGTTGGGTAGAACTGATCACTTGTTTGGCCAAAAGTTCAAATGCAGTAGGTCCTTCAACCGATATTTGACTTGGTTCTCCATCATCAATGAAGATCAAGTCTTGATCATCCAACTGTAAGGAAAACGTTATGAGACAAATCATGAATATGAAATTGACAAGTAGATTTCAAATGCTAAATTAAAGAAGGCAAGGGGGGTCCTTACAATATTGACACGGCTTATACCAGGCACAGATATATCCGGAATGTCTTTAAAGAGTTCCTTAGGATCTAAACCAATATCATCCAAAGGGAAAGTCATTACCTTGGACTTCTTGCGCTTCCAATGCTGGTCCGTGCTAGTGGATTGCTCATCCTCCTCATCAAAAGGCTCGCTCCTCTTCTCCTCATGTGAATTGCAAGAATCATGATCAATGGCTTTCACAATTTTTGAGGGAAGACGAACTGAAGTACCCTTCGAAAATTGTTCATTAGGGGTAAGGTCCTCAAGGGTAGCAACCTTGTTGTTTGAACTCTTCAAAATTTCCTTCTCGTTTCTCACAGTCTTTTGCTTCATCTCAAGACTGTTGTCAACCTTGGAGAGATTGTTCAGATTTGCAAGTTCCTTCCCTTTTGACCTCTTCTGCTCCCCACTTGATTGGATACTCTTAATCAAAGTATCACGCCCTTTGAGGAGGTAATCATCATGTACCGTAGACCACCATGTTTGAAAGCCTGAAGATGTGTGCTTGCTAGCATTCAAGGGATAGCTAGGAAAAAGTATCTTTGACTCTGTTTTACTACGAATAGCAGTGCGCCAGAGTATTCGACTCAAGTCATAATTTGTGGAACGCACATCTGCCCCGAGTTCCTGTGGAGGAACTTGATAAAACCCGAATTGTCGCGCGAATCTATATGGACTATATGGCTCAACAAGGAAATCCCCTTCAGCATGCAAAACTAAGTAATTTGAGCAGGCGCTTACAAAATAACTTAGTTCGAGATTTGCTAGTTTGCCATCGTCAACAAAGAGTTCATTGCGATTCTTCACAAGAGAAGTGATTCCCCAAGTTACTTTATCTCCCTGATGAATGAGGTCGCGAGCACTATTTTCATCAAAGTATCGTGCGCCACCCTCTCCAGAATAGTTGGTCATGGTAGGTCCAGGCATGGTATTTGGAGTCGAATAATGGGTAGAGAAATAACTCGCTAACCAAGCATATACGTAGTGCACCGGAAAAGCCGCACGTGCACATCCTGGGGTAGCTGAGTTTGAAATTTTATCAAGCCCACGGTATATGCTTAGCAGGACAGGAACAGCAAGGCAAGTCTTACGACCGGCAGCCATCATACTAGCCATTTTGAAAGTAGATGGTCTAATATAGTGGGGGTCCTCATCTGGTAAAACAAAGACACAGAGCCAGCAAGATATAAATGCTGCAAGATAACTCTCTTCTCGCAAGTGAAGTTTAACTCCTATGGTATTAAATACACCATTGTCTTGACTTGAAAATTTGCGCGGTTGTCCAATTTCGCCATCCGGATTTTGGGTTGCTTGAGCACGAGATGCCCTCTTTATCCTTCTCTGCTTTGGCTTTGAGTACCTGGTTTTGCCTTTAAACCAGAAATTAATCCACTGGTCAGCAGAAACTCCAGCTTTGTTGGATTCCCCACGTTGGAGATGATGTAAGGCTGCGAACAGATACTCACAACTTTGTGGAATATGCCTTAATTTCTTTTCATTAACCCCAGTTAGCTCCTCCGCGCATGGGATTACCTCTTCATAGATACCCCCGATGATTGGAAGTCCCCCCAACTTGTGCAAGTCCCAAAGTGAAAGAGACAGTTCTCCAACAGATGTATGCAAGGTATTAGTGTCCGGACACCACGCCTCGCAGAATGCTCTAAGTACATGGAGGTTCCTATCATATGTGAAAAGCGAAGCATATAAGGCATCAAACAAGCAATTTTCACGGAGTTCTTGTTTGTTCCTGCCGAGAATATCCTCCAACCACTCCCAATAATTCTCGATGTAACTGAATGCACCACTGAGTCTCAAGGAAGGACCCCAATGTGCATCTCCATCTATGATCCGCCTGCCAAGGGTCTGAAAAGGAGTTGTCCTTGGCTCCTTATGATGAATAAGGGATTTCAAGGAGTGAACCTTCGTGCCATCATCTTGAGGAAGGTCGAGTGACCAATTCTTTAACTCTGGGTACTGGTGAGAAGGCCACTTACCTGAGTAACTTCCTTGTATAGGGGGATGCACTAATAATTTCGTTCCTTTGTCACCAGAGTCACCTTCGCTGTCAGTGATAAGGAGATACTTTTCGTTTGAAGAAGCGACTTCCTTGAACACCACCATTGCATCAAGACTAACCTGCAACAAAAGGAAGGAAAAAGAAAGTTTGGTTAAAATAGCAGGGTTGAAAGTAGTAAAAGACTTCTTGAATTTTGGGTGAGTTTTATTGAAGTGGGTAATTGCATCTCCTTGGTACTCCTCAAGCCATAATATGGCTCTCGTGGGAGTTTGCGGTTGCGCCATCTTCAAATTTTGGTTGCGCCATCTCCTTGGTACTCCTCAAGCCATAATATGGCTCTCGTGGGAGTTTGCGGTTGCGCCATCTTCAAATTTTGGTTGCGCCATCTCCTTGGTACTCCTCAAGCCATAATATG